>NC_035107.1:252095343-252395343 GCF_002204515.2 Aedes aegypti
AGATCTGCAAGGGTAACTAGTGATTTCTTGAATGTTAATGAATAAGGATTGTACCCAAGCAGGCTCAATATAATATGTTCCATAAAGGAGAAAGGTAGGGAAGGGCCTGGTGTAGCGGTTAGAGCAGACGCCTCTCAAGCCAAGGACCTGCAATCGAATCCCATCTCCGAAATAGTCTCTTATGACCAGTGGTGGAAAATTTCGCATCACGAAGCAGCTCGCGAGTGTAAACAAACGCATAACAAACATGACAGACTCGCGAACAGGCTAGGTGTGAGTAAATCGGCACCCGTCTGCTCAGGAGAACATGGCAAAAGAAGTAGCAACAAGTTCAGAAACATTTACTCATGAGTAACCGAGCAAGGTGTGATTTATATGGTTTTGACAGACAAATTAATTGTATGGCCATCAAATCGACAATAAACTACCAGCATGTTGTTGAAAACCCTTGAAAACCATAAATCTCGGAGGGGAAGTAGCTTTTTTCTCAAAAGTACAATTGATTATGAACAGTTTCGAACACGTTCAGGAATAACTTCAACTTCAATCATTCGGGATCGCGGCAGATGCGAGTGAATCAGCAATCTGACGCTCGGGAGCTTTTAGTTTTGTTTTTGTTCCACTTCAACATAAATGTTTCTATCACTGCTTATGACGCGAAAGGTTGTAATGACGACTTCGTCTGTTTGTGTTTAAGTTCCTCACATTGATAGTAATTAATTTATACAAAATAAAATAATGGTACTAAGTCTTGTTATTGCTTCGTTATGCAGTTGTGATTCGGATTTTCTCATGTACTTAGTGATTTCTGGAATTTAAACTTGGCAAAAGATTATCGCAGCCTAATACGTTGTATAAACATTACTTTAGTCAACTGGTTACAGTCGCCTAGCCAAACTGTTCGTATTAAAAAGACAATTTACACCGTCTTCAGCCATAGGCTGCACAGACTGAACATAACTTACATTAGACAACGGACACACGGAACGACCAGTGGACCAATGAAGAATTTTTCGTTTGACGAAAAGTTTTCTCCGACTGGGGCGGGAATCGAACCCACACTCTGTAGCACAATACGCCTAAACGACTGACGCCGCTAACCGCACGGCTACGAAGCCCACAGTAGTTAGACTCAAAAATTGACATAAAGAATCTCAAGTTATTTTCTTAAAAATAAAACTCCATCATGTCTGTGCTCACGAGTCGTTTTCCATAGCTAAGCTACATATCTGGGTAGAATTTAAAAAAAAATCGTAGTAGCCGTTTTAAAGTAACACCCTTTTGGAGTTATAAGTCTACGAATTCAATGGTAATCAGTGATTTTAAAACGGTTTGTTCACTTTTCTTTTTTATCAGAATCTTGGTTCCAAGTTGGTTTTCTAGTTTGTATGTTTTTAACCTCTGGGCGCAATTTTGAGTCACAAGATCGATCAAATTTGAACTTACGCCCGTTTTGAGGCATAACCATTAGAAATAGACCATTTGAGATAGACTTAAGAGATAATCCAATAACATTGATCATGTTCAAATGTTGTCAATAATACGTTTCATGAAAGTTTAAAAAAAACTGAATATTCGAAGGCTCAAATAATAAAGTTCAAAAAAATCAGGTAAAATCATCCTTTTTTATTGTCATATGCCACAACAATTCCACTAGCCTCAAACTTCTACTTTTCCTAAGTTCTAGGCAAACTGCGAGATAAGTATGCGTAAAACGGCAGTGAACAAGATTGACCTTAAAAGCAAACAAATGTTCTCTCATTATACTTAATATTTTATATTTTTGGAATAATTTTCCTAATAAACATGATTCTGTTCTTCAAGAGAAAAACAAGGAAGATACACAGCCTATTAGTGATGATAACCAGCAGAACGCTTTATATATCCAAAGCAAGTAGAATCCACAAGGAAACACATATTTAAATTTTGATTCTAGGATTGATTTGGAAAAACAATAAATATTTAAAGGAATATTTATTTACTGTTTCTTCTTCCATGAAAATCACAAAAATATTCTATTTTGAAAGGCTACACTGTTACAGTAAATTTAGCCTTAACACTATTTGATTTTTAGTGAAAAACGCAAATCCCCACAACCTTTAGCACTGACAAACTGACATAAAAGACTTCAATCTAATAACACAAAAATAATTGTTATTCCATACTATATCGTGAGCGATTAAATACAAAACTAGTTTACTGGGTGATGAAAACCGATATTGATAATAAGACATTTTAGTTGTTTTCCAATTTCAACTTCTAGAGCAATTTGAGTAAGGGTGGGGGGTAGTGGTCAAAAACAATGGTAAAATTTCAATTTTTTTTCTGGCCCACAGTTATTAACTGAGAGCTTTCTTTGCCAAAGTTGCCGTTTTCGCATTCGGATTGGGTACCACTTCTAGTACTGCATTTGTTCTCTTGGTACTGCAAAAAGTACCCAAGCTTGACAGATCGCAGTACACTTTTCGGCATTCTAGATTTTTCTCTTTTACCTTATGTGCTACAGAATTTTGGGCAACTGCAAGGGACATGGGACATATTTTGTCTTTGGTGTAACTCCAAATTTAATTGATCTTGTGACTTAAAATTCCGCCCAGACGTTACAGACAACTAGTAAAACCAACTTTGAACCTAGATTTGATGGTATATTTCTTCTGATAGTAACGGAAAATGAAAAATCGTGAAAATAGTACGTTGTCTGTGCTTTACGGTCATATTGTCCCCAAATTAAAACCGCTGTAACTTCGTGAAACACAAATGGATTTTGGATTTTCTGCAGTTTTGTTAAGTGAATTTGATTTGGTTTTACTAAAAACTATAAGAAAACTCAAAAGGGGGCTGTTTCATCGCGGGGAGGGGCTACTGTGAAAAAGATATTCAAAACAACGGATTTATTAAACTTTGGATGCTCATATCTCCGAAAGAGTTCTAAACAAAATTATAATTTCTTCGGTGAAAATTTAAATACATTTTAAATTTGCTTTCCAAAACTGCAGAAAGTTCGAAAATCCGTTCAAATTTGGCCAAGTTATCACCATTTGAATTTGGGGTCAATGTGACAGCAAAACATAGACAAAGCAACTTTTTGTTTGAACACAGATTTGATATGTTTTTTCTCATAATAACGGTCTGGGGAGCACCGTAAATCTATGACGGAAGGTCGAATGACAAAAGATCGTAAGGTCAAAAAGTCAAACATTTTTTTGTAAATAAAAAAGGTTTCCCACCAAACAAATCGTTTTCAACCTTGTGTCCTCATATTCCTTATCTTTTGACCTTTCGTCATTTTGGTGTTTTGTCCTTAGATGTTTTGGACATAGCCTCACTAAGACGGTCATTACTCAAGAAAGATGTTGTATAACCTTCACCTCAAAACGCTAAATAAACAAACTCATGGGCCTATATACACACTTAAAAAAATTTACGGATTACGGTGAAATTTCACCGTAATCTCAACAGCTGAAGGTTCGGTGAAAAATCACCGAACAATCTGTAAAATCGTTGAACACAATCATAAAGAAAAACAAGAAAATGGTTCAATCGGGAATCGAACTCCCGACCTGCCGATCAGAGAGCAGGATTGCTACCACTAAGCCAGCTTACACTGCTTGTAAGTGGTGTGCAAAAACTGAAACAAAAGGAAGCTCATGCCTGCCAGAGCGGCTGTCACATGATTTCACAGAAGTTCGGTGAAAATAATGCTTTTACCGAACTGTTCGTTAGTATTTCACAGGGTTACAGTAAAATGGTTTGTTTCACGGATTTTTTCCGGTAAAATAGTAGTTTTCACCGATTTTCTCCGGTAAAATAGCTGATTTCACGGATTTTGTCGGTAGAATAGTAGATTTCACAGGAAAATCTGTATTTTTACTGTTTACAGTTCAATTTCGGTGATTTATTTCACATGATACTGCGATTTATTTTAAGTGTGTAGATATAATGTTGTTTATAAACCGACAAGAGAACACTGGTTATGCTTATAGATTCAAAGGTCTGTATCCCATGGAGTTCGATTTGAGTTCAACACATGATAACTTCAAGATAAATCTTGGTGAAATATTATTGAATAAACCTGTATCAACCTTGTTCATAATCATCCGAAAGGCCTTTGGGGACACTAGTAAACCTGAAAACCTATACTTAAGAATACGAGACTTTCTTTCTTTCTTAACGTTAAATGGATATTGAACTCAGAACTTGGCAAAATGTATTATCATGAGCCTATATGGGTTCAAATATTGTTCATAAACCTACAAAAAACTACCGGTTATGCTTGAAGATCTGAAGGCCTGTTTACCATGAAGTTGAAATTAGAATTTGAATTACATAGCTTTGTGAAACAAATCTTGGGTTTGTATTTTAGATTTTGATCTACAAAATATCATACAAACTGAGTTTAGGTAGCGAGAATTACATACACTATGAACTTACCTCCAATCCATTACGTAAATGGAAGTTTCAGTACTAAAAAACCCTACTAGAGATGACTGGTTACGCTTGTAGATTTGAAAGCCTGTTTCAAATGGAGTTTAACTATATAAATAAAAATGAACAGGTGTTTGTACGTCACGATATGGCTTGAGAACGGAACAACAGATTTGCATAATTCTTTCACTGTTGTATACTTCCAGGACCCCGACGTGTTTGTGTGTATAAAAAAAATTAAAAAAGTTTGCAGAATAGTCGAAAAACGGGTGAAAACTAATACGTCGTTTTGTATGGGAGATTGTATGCCATTTTGAAGAACCTATTTAAGACAAGACGAAGTTTGACGGAACCACTAGTACTGGAATATTGACCCTTAAAATACCGGGACCTATCTTGAATTTTTTGAAGGCCACAATTCGAAGACTAGTAGGTTAATTGTTTTGAAATAAATTCGGTTAGTTTGTCTTACAATCGTTTGGTGAGACCTCCTCCCTGACACCTCCCTTCTAGATAACGGAAAAAGCGTAGACATGAGGGATCCAACATTAGCCTCAAACGGATGTCTCAACATCCAAATGAGCTAGAAATGAGCTGGTAAGGATCTGGATGTAGAGAAGATAGAAGATTTTATTTATTAGCGCCATCAAATGGATGAATTACCAATTACACTCATCACAACCAGATAGCTCTCAATCTGCTTTCTTTGTCGAAGACAGCAACCTTATAGCTGATAAGGATCATGAGACACGGATAATTGAAAAAAAATGTCATTAGCGCCACCTCGCGGAAAATTTTTCAGTCAAACTCTTTACCGCCAGATAACACTCGAATTGCTGAACAGCTGGTAAGGATCTTGAGATACAGATGACTGAATAAAATTTGTCACTACTCAGACAACCAGAAGTCGCATGAAAGTTTACGTTATAACTCGTTTATTCATACAAATTACATTGAACTCGCAAAACACGATGGATAAAATCATCAGATTGATGCGTTCATTTGTACATTTTGTTTCGTTCCATACACTCGTAAAAAGTAAGTCGAATTAATTCGTAGCAGCTGTTAAATCAACATTTGTTATCATTTGTTAAGTCGCATGAGGTCACAGATTAGTTAAGAAGAAAATTTAGACACTCCCACTGTATGCCATTTTTCATCACATAATATATGCACGTATATCGCCTCCACTTTTGTATTTAGATGATAAGTGATAAGTGAAATTTTGCACATGCAAATCCTCCAGGTGAATTCGTTATTCGTACATTTTGGATGCCTGGTTAGCGTCATCTAGCGGATGAATTTCCAATCAGACTCCTCATAGCCCTTGATCTGCTGAAGCAACCTCCTAGCTCATATGGATGTGGATATATCCATTTGAGGCCTATTTTGGACCCCTCGTGTTCATTATTTTTCCATTACCTCAAAAAATGGTATGGGTCTAAGTGTCCGTCCCGAGATTTCAATGGTTAAATGCATAGCTTTGTAAAACATGTCTTGAGTTTGTCTTTGAGATTTCGATCTACAAAGTATCATGCAAACTGAATTAAGGTGACAAGAGTTTCATTCACGTGACAAAGATATCAATTCAAACAATGATTACACGTACGTAAAGTTTATAACTAACAACCGACCCATCACGTCTATAGAAGATTCAGTACCATCAACAGCTTCTCCAAGGCAGTTCTGCCAGAATCAGCCTGCCATTGAATACATAAATTTGCATTTTTCAATTCACTCTTGACCCACAGTAGCGCAACCCTGTGTGTTTGCAGTGGCTTCATTTCCCAGAATATGATAGTGGTCGTGATGGCCGGGGTCCGGAAGTTCAGCGAAACTGGAACGCCATAAGGCCTCATGAATGTGGCACAGACAGGAAAAGGTGCCAGTTATGTGTGCGCAACCCGAGGGGCCGTTTCCGTTTCTTTCTGAAGCACATCGTGAGCGCTTTTCTTTTCAGTTTGAAATGTGGGCTTCCAACCACCAACTACCACCATTCATTTGAGGAGATTCTCGCTTACTGCACTACATAGAAATAGGTTGATGTCAGGAGCACCCGTTTAATATTGAATTTCTTTTTTCTTTACTCTCTTTGCAGGTGAGTTTCGCTTTCAGTTCGGAAAACGATAACGAGCTCGGTATGTACTCAATGGATTTAAAGCACCTCGAAAATTTACCTAAACTGACAGTTGACTATCTCAGTATCGCATTATATTGGCAAACCACAGGCACCTACTGGGAATCTTCTTTTTTACGACACTGATCAAAGCTTACAACCCACATCATAAAAGGTTTCTTTCTTCAGCCCAACCTCTGTGCGATCTTTAGGACCACCTTACGGTACTAAAGATATACCCGGAGTGGCATCATCAGACAAAAAGCACGTATTCTTTGTTCGACTGCATTTAGAAACTGATACTGCTGGAGTATTCTGCCATGACTCCAACTCTACTTGTGGGACTCGTGAACTGGTTCACTGTTATATGTAGATAAAGTTACGAGTTGCTTTCCCATCTCCCCAACCCCTCTTGGAGAATGGTTGGGGTTTTAATTTAAACCCATAAAACACACGTATTTATGGTGTAGTCGTAAAAATTTTCTCTTTGTAGTTTTTGCATTATAGCCGGAGATTCTGATGTGATGGAAGCTGTGGCTTTGTTGGATGATGAGCTGAAACAGAAAACGGACGGATTGCTGAAGGGGGTTGGTCGTGTCAAAAAACCACGTTATTATGATTCAACAGAAGTGGCGATATGGATAAAACAGACATTGCTGTTTATCTACGGCAAAATCCATTACTCTCGGGGACCTTTAATGCATAGATGGTTGAGGGATGCCATTACAATTTCTAACGATATTAGGGTTGAGATAACCACAAAAGTAGGTTATCAACAACAACGAGGTAGTTATTTTAGTAGATTTTTTTCTGTCCTTGATAACAAGCATTATCAAATGGGTCCTCCTTAGCCTTGTGGTAGTGTCTACAACTGTATAACAAAGCCATGCATCATTTCTGTAATAGAAATTTCCTTGTTTGGGATTAAAATTCATCATTTCAGTCACACGAATCGTTCCAATTCCTGGAACCGTTTATCACTAGTTGAATAATAGTAGTTTACGGAACAAGTTGCAGAATGATGATTTTTACAGCACGATTCGGTAATTTATCCTACGAGGCTTGACGAGTAGGATAATTACGACGAGTGCTGTAAAAATCAAGCTCTGCAACGAGTTACGTACAATTTTTGCAATTTCGTAGAAGACTACTTGAGCGTAGAAAAAAAAAATTGAGGGTCAGAAATCGGAATGCATTCATCATTATTCCACAATTTTTGAAATATTGTTGAGTAATGATTCATTACGCAACTCAAAACAGTTGCTTAGTCAAAAATCGTTGCGTAATAAATCATTACAGTATTACGTCACGCTCCAAAGGGGGGAGGTGGTCAAGCCACGCGTGACATGCCTTACAAAATTTTCGAAGGACTCATACAAAAAACGTGACAAAGGGAAGGGGGAAAGGGGTAAAAAAAGTCGAAATTTAGCGTGACATAATTTGTGTACCATCCCTATTGGTTTCAGTTCTGTATTGTTTATTGCCGCACTGCATACTTCAGTGCAGGAAAGTAGGCCGTTTCATGACAGATTGGCGTGATTTAAAACAGCCAATTACGATGAGTAATTATAAAAAGTTTTGAACTTCCTTGTGCATTATGGTCTTTTTTTGCCCAATTGACAGTGTAAAAGAGCTGTCACTTTGATATAAAAATCTGAAATTTTATGACGTTTCCTAACTTTTCGTGTTTGAAAAAGCTTTAAGCGATTTCTAGAAGTGGCACTACAAAAAAGTGACACATTATGAATAAAGGGTTAGAAAATGACCCATGAGTTTGAAACGATTTTATATGAAGGATATGAAACCCTAGAATGCAACCGAGGACATCTGCTGTAGGTATGGGCTGAAATGAGATCCCTTCATACATTTCATCGGGAATTCCTTATGGGAAAATTTTCTGATTCCATCGAGGAACTTCTACAGGGATCTTTCTTATTTTTTAATGAATTCCTCCGGGAAATTCAGTCACAATTTCCTCTAAGATTGCTACTGGAATTCTTTCGAGGAATCCAACAAGAATTTGTAGGATACGAAGATTCCTCCGGGGTTTTATCAAGCTATTCCTGCAGGGAATCATCCGGAAATTCCTTTGGACATTTCTCAGAGAATTTCACCTAGGATTCCTCAAATAATTCCTCCTTGGATCTCTCCTGGTATTCCGACAAGGATTACTCGGCGAATATCTCCAGGGATTCCTGGAATACATTACATTGAAATTTCAGGATTAACTAAAGGTATTCCTTTTGGAATAAATCCAAGGATTCATCTATGTTATCCCTCTGAGGTTTCATCGTCCATAGTGTATGTTCCAAGGATTTTTGCAGTGTTATATCCAGAAATACTTGAAGAGAATTTTTCAGTATTTTTTCCAGCATCTTCTAGGGAATTTTAGGAATTGTTCTAGATATTTTTGCAGTAATTCTGTAATTCCTCAAGTTATGATAAAATTCCTTCAAAGATTGCTTCAGAATATTCTCAAGAGATTTTATCCTCCAGAAACCCCTACAGTATATTATTCAAGGATTTCCTCTCCCTAGAATTCATCCCGGAATTCTTCCATAGATTCCTCCTGGATATTTCAGGATCGAGGAATTCCTCCAAGCACTCAGCAACGGATTCATACTGAAATAATTCCAGTGATTACTACAGAGATTTTTATAGTATTATGTCCAGGAGTATTTTTCCGAATTCGTTCATAAATTCCTCCAAGGATTCCTTAAGAAGTTTCTACAGGAATTCCTTTTGGGGTTTTTCAGTGTTTCGTTTCGAAATGTTTCCATTTATTCCTTCAGAAATTCTTCCAATTATTTCTCCAGGAGGTCTTCTGAATATTTCTCCAGATTATCGTCCGACAATGTAAAAGTTTGCTTTACGGAGTGCTTCGGGATTTCCTCCAAAATACTCCAGGATATCTTAGAGAAATTTCTAAAGAAATCCTCCAGAATACCTTATAGAAATTTCAAAGAAATATCTGGAGGATTTCTCGGAGAACTACTTGAAGGAATTCCTGGAGTAGTTCCCTGAAAAATAACCTATTTATCCAGGATTTTCCGGAAGAATACTTTAACAGATTCGTTAAGAGGTTCCCGATGGAAACCTAGTGGAACTCTTACGGCATATTCTCCTGAGATTTTCTCCTTCAGTTATTTCTCCATTCTAGGATTGCTTAAGAAATCCAGGTGAAATCCCTGAAGGATCTCTAAGATATTTCCCTGAAGAAATCTCTAAGATATTTCAGGAAGAATGCTAAGCAAATCCCTAAAAGAAAAAGGGGGATATGCCTTAGGAAGCTCCTGGAGTAATTCCCGAAAAAAAATCAGGAGGAATCCCTGAAAGAACTCCTAGAAAAACTCCTGGAGGAATCCATGAAGGCAAATCTCTGGAGGAACTTGTGAAGGAATCCTTTAAGGGACATCAGGAGGAATTACTGGAAGAACTTCTTAGGGATTTCTAGTAGAACTTCTTAAGGAATCCTTCGAAGAACTCTTGGAGAAATCGCAGGAGAAACTCCCGATGGAATTGCTGGAGGAGCTCCTGAAGGAATTCCTTAAGAAACTCATGGAGCAATTCCCGAAGGAACTCCTGGAGGAAACCCTGAAGGAGCTCATGGAGATATCTCTAAGGAAACTTATCAGGAAGAATGCTAAACGAATCGCTAAATGAAGTTGAGGGGTATTCCTTTAGGAACTCCTGGAATTATTGATAAAGAAATTTCAGGAGGAATCCCTGAAAGAACTCCTAGAAGAACTCTCGGAGGAATCCATAGAGGAAAATCTCTGGAGGAACTTGTGAGGGAATATTTAAGGGATACCAGGAGAAACTCCTGAGAGAACTTCATAGGAATCTCTAGCGGAACAAATTAAGAAATCTTTCGAGGAACTTTTGGAAGAATCGCTGGAGAAACTCCTTATGAAATTCCTGGGGGATCACCTGAGGGAATGTTTTAAGAAACTCTTAAAGCATTTTCCGAAGGAAATTCCTGAAGAGAATCCTAGAGTAATCCCAAAACAAACTTTTGGTGGAACTTCTGGATAAACTCCTGGAGGAATTCCTGCAGGAACTTCTGGAAGAATTTCTCAAGGAACTTCTGGAAGAATTCCTCAAGGAACTTCTGGTGCAATTTCTGAAGGAAATCCTGGATAAATTTCTGTAGAAACCCCTGGAATTCCTGAAAAACTCCTGAAGCTACTCCTGGAGGAATTCCTGCAAAAAATTCTGAGGAGTTCCTGAAGGAATTCTCGTATTACACCCTGGAAAACTGTTGGAAGAATCCATGGAGGAATTCCTGGAGGAATATTCGCAGTCCTGGAGAAATTCCTGAAAAAACTTTTGGAGGATCTTCATGAGAAACTCCTGGCGGAATTCCTGACGATACACCTGGAGGAATTCCTGAAAGATCTCCTGGAGGAATTCCTGAAGGAACTTATGGAGCAATTCCTGAAGTAAATCCTGGATAAATTCCTGAAGGAACCCCCTAGAGGAATTGCTGAATAAACTCCTGAAGCTACTAGTAGAGGAACTCCTGTATTAAACTCTGGAAGAATCCATAGAGGAATTCCTGGAAAAAAATTGGAGTAATACCTGGAGGAACTCCTGGAGGAATTTCCGAAGAAACTCCTGGAAGAATTCCTGAAGGAACTCTAGGCGGAATTTCTGAAGATAGATTACGCTAAAGGGTGTGCCACGAGCTGCAAAATTTTTGGCCATTTTTTTTTCACCATCGAACATTACAGACGTGCAAAAATGTTTAGTGAAGTGCAGTTGAACGTTATCATCCAGCAGTTATATTTACCCTAAAGGGGTTCAAAGGTAGTGGAAAATTTGAGACGAGAGTTTGAGAGGTTTCCAAATCCAGAGGTCACATTCCTTGGCTAAATCGTCTAAACAAGCAAGTGGATTCGTTAGTGGGACCCATTAAACCCGCCGTTCGCTAAGTCAAGGATCGCTTCACCGCCCAAAAGCCCAGCGAAGGATACCACGAACAATCTCAACACCATTTGCCCGCCAGATCCGCCACTTCGCCTCTCCAGTGCCGGCCGGCTCCTATACACATCCGTAGCCCACTGTAAGCATATAAAAAATATTTGGAGGAGAAGAGTGCTAGTTTTTTGAACTTGTAATCAGTGCTAAGAGCAGACTTTGGGAAAGCCTGGTGGTTAGGCCTGTAAGGTCCTTTCCAGAGATAACTCCAGTAGTTCCTTTGATGATTCCTCCAGGAATTGGACCAAAAAAAATACAAGATAATCGTTATATCTACAGCGAATTCTCCAGGAATTATATTTGGGATTTTACCAGATATTTCACCGGGAATTCTTCCAGAAAGAGCTTTTGATAGTTACTTGATTTCTCAAACTGGTTCCGATAGTGCTGCAGAAATATCTTCAGATATTCCTACTGGAATTCTATCAGGAGTTCCTCCAGGGATTCGTCCAAGGATTTTTTCCAGGTGACTTTCTTCAAGGGTACCTCTAGAGCTTTCACTACAAGTTTCTCCAATGATTTCTCTAGTACAGTATTTTCTGGGATTCGTACAAGGATTTTTTAGGAAACTTCTAAAGGAATTATTCCAGGGATGTCATCCGAGATTTTTTCAAGGATTCTTGCAACGATTTCTCTACATCTGATTCTTATATCTCCAATCCAGGTATCATCTAAAAATCACTCCTGTTATTGCTCTAGTGATTTCTGCAGAAAGCGCTCCAAGAATACTTACAGACATTTTTCCTGGTAATCTTCTCAAGATTCTTCCAGGAATTATTCCGGAGATTTCATCAAGGACTCCTCCAGGGATCGCTGCAAGGGTTTTTCCAGGAATTCCTTCAGGGATTCCAATAGAAATTCCTTCAGGGATTCTACAAGAATTAACTTCAAGAATTTCTTTCCGGAATTCTACCAGGGATATCTTCAGGAAAAACGCTACATGAATTATTCCAAAAATTCCAGTAAAAATTCCTCAAATGTTTTCTCGTGAATTTCTCCAAGGATTTCATCAGAAATTACGCTAAGAATCCCTCCAGAACTCCTTAACTGAAGAATTTTTCGAAGAATTCCCTGGAAAAATATTTGGACGAATGCCTGAAGAAATTCTTTTCGTCATCCCTGGAGGAGCCTCTAGAAAAAAATTAGGAGAAATCCCTGTAGGATTTCATGAAGAAATTTTTAGAGTAATCCTTTGAGATCGCTGGATGAACCTCTGGAAATCATAAAATATCTGTGGAACATCATGTAGAGGTTGTGTAGAACAAAATGTCGAAGGACGAAAAGTTGAAAAGATAAAAGGTCGAAAGGACGAAAGGTCGAAAATTATTTGCTTGGTGGAAAATTTCTTATTTCTTTGAAAAAAGATTTTCAAGCTTTTGTCTCTTCTTTTTTGTTCTGCGACCTTTGGTCCTTTTGTCACTCGACTTTCTGTCCTTTCTACCATCTGTCTTTCGACCTTTTGTTTTACTTTTGGTTTTACTTCATTAACCCGAGTTCCATTACCCCGAATAAAATGACTCTTAACTACATTTCCCTGTAATGGTAATGATACACTCGGGGAAATGGAATTCGGGTTAATAGCATGTAGAATTTGAAAATTTCTCAATCAGTAGAGAAAAACTGCAATGTACTCGGAATCTCTTTGCTTAGAAATAAGAATGAAGCTATTCCTAGGAAAATTAAAACTTTGATTCTCCCAGGGTGTAACTAGAACATCCACAGAATCCACGTTTTTTCCATAGCCCTTCCTTTGGAAATTTCCTGCATTTAGGCATTTTCTACGGTATTCTTGAAATTTAAATCTTCAATAACACTGCGGAACACGTTTTTGTCTCCAACACCAAAATACTGCTATTCACTTAATTAAGGCTTGCTGAATCCATTGACGTTTTCAAGCAATATCATAGCACGTCTAGTTTTTGAGATATTGACTGTTGAAAATGCGAAAAGAGTTCTGTTTGATCTTTCGACCTTGACACTTGCTTTTGCCGGACGAGCGACGAGGGCAGGATCAAACATGTCGCGCGTTGGTCTAGTAAGTGAAAAAGTGGCGTGATCGGTGAGTTCGGTTGGAGTAACTGAAGAAGTGCCGCGATCGGTTAGTTTCGTTTGATCCTCCGACCTTGACGCTTGCTCCTGGGCAGTGCGTCAAGAAAGCCCGAACAGTTTTTTTTTTTATATATTCTTTTTGGGTCGCGCGCTTATTTTTTTTTCTGTTCCTGAGTGCTTTTTTATAGCCGAGCAAACGAGTGAAGCCGAAAGTGGATTGTGGCTGCTCAGTCAAGGATAACGGATCAATTGGTGAGCTCGTTTCATGCTACTATTTCTAATCTATAAAATATGTATGACTGCACATTCAATCGTTACAATGGTGGGATGTAAATATGATTTTTCAACAAACTATGGATGGTTCGTCACTGTGAGTGTCGACACAAACTCTGATTCATGATTTATTTATGTTTAACATTTTTTTTTCAGAACACCTCTTATATACCTTTATTTTTGTAATTAAAAAAACTTTGAATGGTTCGACACTACAAGTGTAGACGTGCGAAAGGTTCACTTTATTCAACAAACTTTGGATGGTTCGCCACTATAAGTGTCGGCATAAGAATAAGAGTGTTCTATGATGTCCCAACCAATCGAGTTTTTTGTTTCTTTTCAAATGAGTAAAATATAATAACACATGCTTTCGTCCTGACAGCTGTAGGAATGTTACATTTAGGTATTTGTTCAACAAACTTTGAATGGTTCGTCACCTCAAGTGTCGGCATAATTTTCCTCTACATAGAAATTGTTCATATCAAATGAAAATATTATATTTACGTATAAGCATGTATATATCTCACAAATCATTGTTTATCATGGTCTAATCGCTTATCAAAGTGAATCCTATGACCCAACGATCCTCCCCATTAACAAACATCCCTCCCAGTAACCTTTGTGGAGATGCAGAGGCAAACACGGTCTCCAAAAAGCAAAGGTTACACACTAACATTCCTTCCCCCAATCCCACCTGACTGCAAGGACGTGGCCGGCGCCGTTATTGACCCTGTATAAATAGAGGCACTGAATAATGCACACTGAAGAAGATTATGGCCAATCCCAGCCGAACTTCTAGTTGATTCTTTGTGCATTTTCACTGACTTCGGTCAATCACGGAATAGCAACCATTGATATGTGTAGTCAGTCTAAGCTAAGCTATTGACTGTTGAAAATGCGAAAATTGACTATTTCAGCCAACTTGCATGCAAGTTTGTCAGCTTGTACGACAATTTATTTGCTTAATTTGCCACATAATTTGAAATTTATGTGTTTAACAACACTTTTCATCAAAGTTTATTATACTTTCGATGTGTACAAGTTCTTCTCTGATAGTTTAGAATATTATTGTATTTTGCCATATGAGAGAAACGAAGAATTTTCTATGGAGACTGCAAGCATGTTGAAAAAATCTGTTAAATCGAAATTTAATCGTGCAATTTCAATCAAATTACATCTGGAATGGAAGTTTAAGTTTTATTTTGCATGTTTGGTGGATTAGATTACAAAAAGGTTAGATAAATTGTACCTTAAATTTCATGTCAACATCAATAAAACCAGTGTTTTATACAACTTTGGCGACATGTAGCTAAAAATTGTGACGTGCTGGAACATTTCTGAGAATGGCATCAGATTCAGCAACTCAAAATCTATTAGAGACACATAATTTGATCCTTGAGACACGCAAAAGTGTCATTTTTGTTACGCTTTGTAATACCATACACTCCCGTGCAAAAGTTTGGCTTCACCCCCTCAAAAACATAGAAAAGTGTCCTGTCCATAGCTCTGTGATTACACGTCCAATTGAAACTCTCTAAGCCGCATTCTAAAGGCAAACAGTTATTCTTACTTCGTATGTGTTTTTACAAAAACATTTTTTGAATTTTGTATACTAAATTTTAACTTTAAAATGTGACATTTTTCAAAAAAAAAAACTGCAAAAACATAGCTTATTTCCTCAGCATTGGATCGACCAAAATTTTAGGACAAGGTGTCATTAGAATCGTAATCTTATATTCCTTGAAGAATACTCACAAAGTTTTTGCGGAAAAATCTGAAAACAGGAAAAATCAATGAAACAGGCATTCAAGTCATCGTGCAAAAGTTTGGGTTCACCTCTCAGTATGGTGTATCGTGCAAAAGTTTGGGTTCACCTGAACTTACTTAAAACACGAAAAAACTGTGCAATGTCAAACCAATCATGTATGCGCCATCACTTGCGTAAGTACTCTTCAAGGAATATTATATTACGATTCTAATGACACCTTCTTTAAAAATTTTGGTCGATCCAATGCTGAGGAAATTAGCTGTGTTTTTGCAGTGTGTGTTTTGAAAAATTTCACAACTTTAAGTTAAAATTTAGTATACAAAATTAAAAAAATGTTTTTGTAAAAACACATACGAAGTAAGAATAACTGTTTGCCTTTCGAATGCTACTTAGAGAGTTTCAATTGGACGTGTAATCACAGAGCTATGGACAGGACACTTTTCTATGTTTTTGAGGGGGTGAACCAAAACTTTTGCAGATAATAATAAAAAAAATTCTTTAATAAGAAGCATTTTTTAGATCTTATATTTCCATAACATCGTACAATAAAAGATGAACGATACACAAATAAAAACGATTATGATTTCATTAATAAATAAATTATAAATAGCAGAAACAAAGTGTCCGCTTTATAAAATGAATAGTCCTCTATATAATGATCTTTTCATATAACTGATTTGTTCGTTAGTCCAAAAAACCCAGCACAATTTTACCAGTCCCATTAATCAAATTTTGAAATTTGAACAGAGCATTCCCTAACTCAAATTAAGACTTGTCATTAATTGAAATATACTAAATAACGAATTTAACTTGTAGAATACAAAAAATTTGCAAAGATTTATGGAATAGCGTAAAAAGTAATTTATAAAAATCTTAACAGCAGTTTGTTTATAGGTTTTAAAATTGTTTTATTCAAAAGTAATCGATATCCATGAGTATAGATCTGAATCTGTTAATACATTAAATTTACAATAACTCTGAAACTGAGCTTCATTTATAATCATTCAAAAATGGACTTCACGACATTGACCTCCAGAACATTAACTAATAAAGTTGTACAGGAAACTACTTATACAGAGATAAAGAACCAAATTAAAAGTTGGTTTTCATAGCTTACTCGATGGTCGTTTGGATCGCAAATGCACTGATTTTGTGTTCTGTAACGCGATACCTCCCTAACCCGATGGTTCCTTCAAAATCGAGTTATGGAGAGTTGACTGTAATACTTAACTTACATAATATTGTAAGTCAAATCTATCAAAAAATATATCAAAAAACATTTTTTGGAAAAAGGCCCCCACAATAATGTAGCCTCAGTACTCCATACTTGTAAATCCGGCCCTGATCTCTATTAAAATTTTCGACCTTGGCAAGTTCGTAACTATAACATGCAGACAATAGGGAACAGAGTAGTGTTTGGTCCAATAATTATGTTGGTTGCATCACCTTTATCACCATCCTATTTTACTAATCCAATATTCTTTCTATGTCAATTGTGGAGATGCAGAGGTATATTCAGTCTCCAGTAGAATGGTTGTCTAACAAACATTCCTTCCCTTCCCCGATGACGCCATTATTGCACTTCGAGAATGGTTAGCTCATCCCAACGAATGGGTTAAATCTCTGTGCAACTTTGATTGTTCTGGTCAATATACGAAGCGGTCACCCATGCTCATAACATAAAGACATTTAAAAACAGAAATATAAAGTCGAAAGTAGCTACTATAAAGTGAACTTAAACTTTTCACCACAATTAAGTTGCATGAGAAGAATCAAAACAACCAAAAGTGAGTGATACGTCTCGACTAATGTTCACAGTCATAAAATAACAGAGCGAAAACGTATCTGCTAAATTATGAATCATCTTTCGACGATGGAACGCTTGGTGCAGAACAATTTTGCACTTCAGTGATTCCGTGCTGGAAATGCGTTCATGACCTGAATGACGCAGAGAATTTTTGCTGGTTAAAAAGCTCAAAGAATGCGAACTTTTCACTCTGTCCCCTTAAAAACTTGATCGACGTCAGGTTGCTGCCAACCGATAGTTGATGTGTGTAAATATTGTGATTGAAAACGGAGACATGTAATCCGGTTCGTGTGGAAAATGAAAGCTGCTGAAACGATAGGGACTGAGAAAAACTTTAAATTAGGGGCACTTGAAAAGAAAACTGAAGTTGGTTATGAAAGTCAACATTTTGTTTCAGTCGCTTTTTGCGGTGCTACTGCAAGCTACTCGGGGCAGCTTGTGGAAAAGCTTAAGGATTTTTTTTTCTCGAAACCGCCATGTACGGATTCTTTTAGGGATTATGGGTAGGGGCATAAATTTACCTCTTCATGTTTTATGTATGAATCTTTGTGTGTCACTGAAATTTCAATGATGCTATCGTGTTTTTCTGTGCTATACTTGGAAGAGCCGAAGCCGTCATTTTTCAAACGGTCGATCCAACAGCGTTGAGCGAAGATCGAACATTGAATAGATGTTTCTGACGAAAAATGGTACTGACACTTGGATGTTGGATATCAGTTATCCACGTAAAGCGGGTAGTCATTGTTTTATGTCTAGCTTGCTTGACGAATAAGAAATACAAAGAATTATCAATTTGGAGCCTTCCTTAGCCGAGTGTTTAGAGTTTGCGGCTACAGAGCAAAGCCATGCTGTAGGTGTCTGTATTCGATTCCCAGTCAGTCCAGGATTTTTCCGTAATGGAAATTTCCTTGACTTTCCTGGGCATACTAGAGTTACATCGTACCTGCCACACGATATACGAATGCGAAAATGGCAACTTTGGCCAAGCAAGCTCTCAGTCAATAACTGTGGAAGAGCTCATTGAACACAAAGCTGAGAAGCAGGATCTGTCCCAGTGGGAACGTAATGCCAGAAAGAAGAAGGAGAATGTTTAGTAAAGAAAGGGGCGTCACTTTTCGTTTTTGTCAACCAACTGACTGGAAAATTCGTGACTTTGTGATTTCTAAATTTTGCACTCAACCAGAAAGTCGATCCCCCACTCCCCCGGTTTCGGAACTCTATCGAAAAATCTGACAATCCAACTGCAATTATAGCGCAATTAATTTTCCCGCCTACCCAATCCGGGGAAGCACCTGGTGGGGCGTTTTCAGTGGAACTGAAATTAATTACAAATAATTGCAAACTTCAGTGAACTGTCGCCGGTGGGGTGAAGCGTATGGATAATGAATAGGCTTGGCTTTGCGTTGGATTTCTTACATCCCGGTTTGGGTTTGGTTCATTGGAATTCATTAATCATAGTGACACCCAATTTCAACGGGCCATGGATTAACTTCCTAAACATTAACACCTAATCATTCGTCCGTAATTGCGGTGGAACGTTCTGGAGGTTTTCACTGTGATCTGGGGAGAATGATATTATAATTTGCTCTATTTGTCGTTGAAGCACAATTCCAGGTGTGTAATAACTGATTAATAACTGAAGACGTATTTGCAAATAACAGGCATTGCAGAATTCGTTCTCATTTGATTTCAAAGCAAGCGTAGAGAAACATCCCATCTGTATCGGTACATGATCGGCAATGTTTTGCAAGTTGTAACAAGCTTGATAAATGACAGCAGTGAACGAGAGCCCCAAAGAGAGAGCAACAATAAAACCCATTTTTCTGCTTATTTACCATAGGGAGTAGGTGTTTTATTTTACTCGCATGATAAACAATCCCCGAACATTCGATAGCAAAAGTGTTCCTTAGGATTGTACCTTGTTTAGATGGGTTTCATCATGCACTGTTATCCCCCCGATCTAATCAGAGCAAAAGCAGAAAATGATAAACAGGTTCTCATGATGTGTTGCATATCATGATTGTCACAGAGAGTGATAAGTCATGTTATTTATTTATCAATATATCAATATAAAAACAGCATAAATAATCACATACTGATTTTCAAAGCATATGCTACCATGATGATTTAAAATATGTTATACATAAGACCAATGTACATTCTGTCCATTAGAAAAGAAAATAGTAACTTCACTTTTAAAAGAAAAAAAGTTCCTTTCATTTCTGCAACTTCTTGGCAATTCATTCCAGTATCTTATGGCTCGATGTCGAAACGATTCTTTCAGATAGTTTGTAGAGCATCGAGACACATTCAGCAAAGATGTTCGTGAAGATCTAGCAAAATTGAAGAAGTGTTGCAAATATTGCGGAGGATTATTTATAATCTTGTAAGTTTGAAGGCACATTCTGAGTTTAAGGTGGCTAAAGAAATCACACCCAAGAATCGCATTTTTGTAACTTGAAATATGTTCATACTTTTTTAGATTAAATGCGTATCTGGTGGCAGCATTAAAAACTAAATTCAATTTCTTTAAGTTTTTCTTAGAAATGGTCCCAAACAAAATGTCACCATAATCAAATAGGGGAACTATAAGTGATCTGATGAGTTGAATTCGGGTATGCTGTGGTGTGCTATGTCTTAGAGTGACAAGGGAGTGCAAGGCATTATAAACTTTATTGCATACAGACGTTACTTGAGCATTCCAGTTTAAGTTTGAATCCATGAGTAGGCCTAGGTTTTTAACCACTTCCGAATAAACTATTTTATCTTCTCCGACTTGAACCAGAGGAAGATTCGGCAATTTTGTGCGTTTTGTTCTAAAAACTATAGTTTGCGTTTTTTTCGCATTCAGGGTCAATCCGTTTTGCTCACACCATTGCAATATGTTGCGTATATCGGAGTTGATGTTGCTTACGATATCAGAAATATCCATGAGAGCTCCAGAGATGTATAACTGACAATCATCAGCATATAAATGGAACTTACAGAACGCTAACACTAGAGGTAAGTCATTGATATACATTGAAAATAGTAACGGTCCAACAATTGAACCTTGCGGCACACCACTGAAAATATAAATCAAATCAGATTTTCGATTGTTAAATTCAACATATTGTAACCGTTGCTCTAAATAGGATTCTATTAATTTAACAGACAGATGGTGTAGATGAAAATATTGTTTTAGTTTGGCACACAAAAGTCTATGGTCTATGGTATCAAATGCCTTACTAAAATCCAGTAATGCCATGATAGTTATCATTTTCTTGTCTAGACTCTCCCGAATATCATTATCAATTTTTATCAAGGCAGTCACTGTACTGCAGGTTTTACGGTAGCCTGATTGTAAAGGACATAAAAGGTTTTGCTGTGTCAGATATTCATTAAGTTGATTTGAAATGATCGACTCGAAAATTTTCGAGAGAGCGCAGAGAATACTAATGGGTCGGTAATCTTTTTCTGTTAAAGGATTATCGATCTTTTCGATTGGTATGACCTTAGCAACTTTCCAGTCGGTGGGGAACTCAGATGTAGTAATAATGCAATTAAAAATGTCAGTGATATACGGAAGCGTAGTACACAAGGAAGATTTCAGAATGCTTAATGGAAAATTGTCATTTCCAACAGCATCACATGAAGCTGTTGTAAACTCTTTAAAGACTTCATCAGAAGTAACACATCGGAAAGAAAAATGTGGTTCTATTTCTGTTAGATTTGCATTTGGATTGAAAGAGACTGGAACATTATGTGAAACGAAAAATGTGTTTAATGAATCAGCACAGACATCGCCTCCACCCATTGTCGTGTTGGCTTGTTTCAATCCGAGGCGTTTGATATTTTTCCAGAGCTGTCTAGCAGGAAGATCGCATCTTAATTTTGAGGCGAAAAATTCCCGTTTTGTACGCTTCACTTCTCGATTGGCAACGTTGCGAAGACATTTAAAATTATTCCATTTTTGGGTATTATTTTTATCTCTCTTCCAGCATTCATAAGCCTCCGACCGATTCCTAAATAATCGATCAATTTGATTGTTAATCCAAGGACTATTCGGATTAATGATCGTTTTCTTTCTCAGAGGAGCGTGTTTGTCAACAATAGAATAAAGCAGTTCATTAAAGCAACGGAGTTTGTCATTGATATTTGTGCATTGGTACACATAGTTGAAATCAATATTACGAAGATCTGAAATGAAAGACATGGGTGCAATTTTATGGTACTCTCGTGTCCAATAGTTTTCAGGATTTGCTTTAGAAGAATCGGGTTTGTGACATGTTGGGTGAGTAGCAATCAACTTGAAAGATAATGCAGTTAAATGGTCACAAAACTTTAACGTTTTAGATGATACAGATGCATTTAGGTTTATATTGAGATCGCCCATTATCATAATATTAGGCTCGGTGGAGGAGATTTCAGACAATAGCGTGAAAAATTCATCTAATTTTGAAAAAGTTACGTCTGGAGGCTTATACACAACACCACAAACTAAGTTTGCCTGCTTTAGTTTAAGGAATAAGTAATCAATGTCGGTATTTTTGTCTGATTTAGCAAGAACTGAATATTTAACACTCTTTTTCAAATAGAATGCAACACCTCCACCTCTTGACTTTGTTTTACTTCGTCGATCAGATCTAACTATAATGTAGTCCCCCAGTTTAACTGTTTTATTAATGTGTGTTGATTTCAGCCAAGTTTCAACAACAGCCATCACATTCAATTTCGAATTTTCAAAAAATGCACGGTAATTTTCAATGTTACTGACCAAGCTTCTTGCATTATGTAACCCAATTTTAATTAAGTTTTTAGAGTGTTTTCCTAGTAAAAGTTTCAAACTGTGGTAATCAAGGTAATGTAATTTGCTTCTTGATTCATAGATTGATTCATTGTAATGTGAAGAAATTAAAGGAGCAGAACTTGAAACTGATAGTACATTGGTGTTGGTATTACTTACGCTAATCAAATCGAGACTACACGATTCAAAGGATTCACGTTTTTTGATTGGAATTCACGAATCTCTACGCCTTCTGGCCAATAGAACGGATCATTAATTACTGACACTGAATCTTCTGACACTGATAACTTGAAAGATACAAAGGACAGTTCATTAATGTTCTTATTACGTGGAACAAGTTTGACACATTTGAGAGTGGAATTTTCAACGTTGATGGTTTCCCTTAAATACTCAATAACATCTTCTTCTGATTGTTCAATGTCAAACGGAGTTACGTAGAATGATTTCAACATTTCATCACTAGATGTTTGGCGTACTGCACGTTGATTACGGTTCACTACTTTCAACCGACATTCTTGGGCTAGATTATTGATTTGAGAACCACGAGCAGACGAAGAGCCGGTTGGTTGAGTGTTGAAGGCGGTAACATCCTTTCGGGAGTCAGGGTTTTTCGATGTTGATGCAATAGCAGCAGCAACAGCAACAGTAGGTCTTGAAGCGACATCGGCATAGCTTGAAGCAACGGTGGTTGCAGTAGAATCAGACGCAGTGGCATTCGTAACACAACAGGGAGCAACAGCAACAGCAGCAGCAGCAGTAGTGGTGATGGAAGCTACAGTGTTCGTAGCGGAAATGGAGACGGCGGTCGGAGTGATACTATTCGCGTTGGTGGTCATGACAACCGGGCTTTCTTGATTTGGGTCATCATTATCCAAAGTGGCATCGAGTCCTTCATTTACATCTACGATGGTGTTGTTGGCATCATTTGAACGGAATGAAAGATCAAAATTAAGACGGTTGATGCTATTCACGAAGTCGGACGGATCGTGAATCGTTGTGCCAGACATAGCGAATTGTTGTCGTAATCCCGGAGAAAAGTTCGATTCGCGTCTCGTAGATCCTGAGAGCGACAGCACGCTGTTTAGCATCTTCAAGTTTTCTCCGAATTGACCCACTCTTAGATCGATCCATTCAATCCTTATAAGGAGATCTCGCATAGTCTTTATAATAACTGCTTCCCGGTCAATGATACTGGGATTGAAGTTCACACGACAGTTTTCACAGAACCATAGTAGTCCAACATTGGCCGTCCACGATTTAAAGTTCGTTGCGTTTAAACCAACACAACCGGGGTGGAAAATCCTTCCGCACGACCCACTGCACAAAACACTCCTATCCGATCGCACAAAGTTCCTACCGCAAGCTTTACATGCGTCCATGGCTTCAAAGTTTACTAACGCCGTGGAAAATCAATCAGCAATGTGGACTACCCTACGACGGAACAATCAAAGTGATGATTTGAAACCGCTATAGAAGCAAACACGCAGTAAAGCAGAGCCCAAGCATACACAGTATGTTCCCAAAATCGATCCCTTTATTGTTTCACTCTTTAGAGTACCATTCACCAAAGCAGAAGTTGAACCAGAGTCAAGCGCATCAATTAAAGTGTTTTGATTTTCGAGACCATCAAACGCACCCAGACGCACGACACTATCCAACTTACTGACATCGCCAGAAGACTTGCAAATATACTCTAAATGTGCTTTCACTGAAGCCGGTGTCGAACCAGGGCGTGCGCCTCGATTAAAGTGTTTCGGCTTTCGAGACCACCGAACGCACCCAGATACGCTTCTCTATCCAACACACAGCACCGATCGAAAACAATCGTGTAAAAGCACTAAGCAAAACAAACCGAGAGAATTTAGTACTAAACGACTGAGTGACTGGATCACTGACGTAGCGAATTTGATAATGTAACGTCTCCGATACCACAATTGACTGAGATGTTTTCGGAATAATCCTTTGTTTGCTAACTGAATGCACCAGCGAGTAGTGAAAATTGAAAACACTTTTGCACTTCAGGATGGGCAGAAATTGCTTGATCTTCAGTTGTATTCCGTTTAGCAAGCAATACTTTAGATTTAACCGGTTTAGTTTTATCAGTTGGTTCTAAATAACACGAGAAATTGCCGATATTTGAGCACCTCAAAAAAACGTTGCGAGCAAAGATGAACCGTTACGAAAGAAAAAAGTATAATAAGAAATAAGTGAGAAATTTCCTTCAA
Organism: Aedes aegypti; assembly: GCF_002204515.2. NCBI lineage: Eukaryota > Metazoa > Arthropoda > Insecta > Diptera > Culicidae > Aedes > Aedes aegypti. Next base: position 252,119,773 of record NC_035107.1, read on the forward strand.
TTTTCTCAGAACACAATCCCTGATGACATCATAAATAGCCTAACAGTCTCTCAGTTCACATCTTCTTCTTCTTTGTAACTTCGTCTCCATTGGGACAGAACTTTGCTTTTCAGCTTAGTATTCTATGGGCATTGCTACATTGAGTATATTCAATGAAGTGGAACCCAGACTTCTTCAACATAGCTCTACTTTATTGCTGCGGACGTTACCACAAGGCTAAGGAAAGCACTTTTTTCTCGAATAAATTCAACTAAAGCCATCCCAACACCAGGTGGATCGCTCAAGTTCGTATTTTGTTTTGAAACTCTTGAAAACTAAACCATGAGAAAAAACAAGAAAATTGACAGATGAAAGATTGTTCGAGTGAAAGAACATTCCCCCAAACAGCATTTGCGACGGCAACTTCGCAACCTGATTGAGGTGCAGATCAAACATTTCATAACTCAGCAGCAGAAGCGCTTCGAATTCAGTTCAGTTCTTCTGAGATATCCGTGTGTGTGTGTGGCGGAAAAGTTTTCCATTAAATTTGTCCGACTTGGAACCCCATTAGCGAGAAAGCACGTTTCTCTAGCGAACGGGATATAAATTTTAATTTGTTGATGTTTTGATGCTCTTACGATGATCAGAGAAAGTTTCATCTGGGAGTGGGATGTACGAGATGTATGTTGACTGGCTTAGGCAGTGTTCTTGATGATGTGGATCTGAGATGGGATGTTTTTCGACTGGACTATGTTGCACTGGTATATCGTTTGTGTAAATGTGAAAAAAATGCTTCAGAAATCGAGTTACTATGTATTCATCTGGAATGATGGAGAATAAAAGAATACATGATTGATCTGATAGAAAAAGGTAGATACTAGTGTCACCTGAATTCACCATATTAAGGTTCAAACTAGCATACCATACAAGATGAATTCCCCACATATGATCCAATATTCCATTCATGGACTTAAATAGAAATTTCTGGAATAAATTGTTTATTACCTTATCGATTTATACGATCTTGTAGGATTTTTTTAAATTCAAAGACTAATTTCTTGAGAAGTATGATTTAGAGCAACGAAATAAATCAGATTTGGTTTCTGTGCACTGCCCACGTGATTACATCATTCTTACAATATGCAGGGCTCCAAAGTCTTTTTTAAGGTTCAAGATAATCCTATGAGACTATTCAATAGGTTCTTCGGGACCTCATACATAAATTCTTCGAGGAAAAGCTTCAGGAGTTTTTCAAATAAAATTCATGAATGCACTCAGAGAACTATCAAGGTTTCGCTCCAAAAATAGTGCTACCAATTATTTCAGAGAAGCTAATATAAATTCATCCTGAATTTGCCACATTAAATTCTGCAGCAGTCAATCGAAGGTAAGTAATTCTTCTCGTAGTCACATAATTTTCCAAGTCCTTGAAGATTTTCAAAGGAATTAATTTGGTAATTTTTCAGTCCAGCGGTTTTTCATAGGACAGTGCTTTTCAACCGGTGGTCCGTGACGGCACGAAGCCATTGGATTGGAGAATGCACGAATAGACGAATTCCATCCAGAATGAGTCGAAAAAAAAACCGTGCTCGATAGTCTTCGATTTGGATTAAATTTTGCACATGTACCATACCAAAGGTAAAATAAGTGCTTTCCATAGAAAAATTGATTATTTTGACTCAAGAATAACTTTTGAAAATGGCCTACAAATTTTCGAATGCAACTTATTTGAAAAATGCTAACTCTGAAACTGTTGGTTTTAGAGGAAAACGTTCTGTTAATAAGTTGTAGTGAACCGTTTGAACTATATGAAAAAAATATACACAGAAAATATTATTTGTGGTTTATCATGAAAAATTCGAAAATTAAACTTAAATTTTAGATTACACAGAAATCCCATTTTTTTTTTTTAATTTTCACTATAGAATCTTGATATTAAACAGATGTTTGAAACAAAGTTTCATGATGGAGAAACTTTTAATAAAAAAGTTTTTCTAAGAACAACTTTTGGACGATTTTCAAAATTTCGATTTTTTGTCAAAATAAATACGTTTTGATGATAAAAATCTTGGAATAATTCTAAACTTATTTATTGTATGGATAATTTCTCTAGAAGTAGCCATTTTCGAATTATATCGAGTTCATTTCAAAAAAATAATTATTTATATATTAAAATATGCCATTTTCATAAGTTACTAGTGGTCCCGGCAAACTTCGTCTTGCCATTAAGTAGGCTGTTGAAAAACGCTATGGATCGTCCCATACAAAATGACAGTTCCGTTCACGCTCGTTTTTTTTTCGACTTTCCCGGTGAATAGCCTGGGATTTTTATGCACACAAACACGTCGGAACACTTGACGAACAAAACGGAAAAAATAATCATTCAAATCGGTTGACCCGTTCGGAAGCCATTTCGTGACATACAAACACCACTTCATTTTTATTTGTATAGATTCGCGATTTCTATCAAGGAAAATAGAAGTGGAAAGAAATATGGTCTTTACTCTCGAAAATGTATTATTAGGGATGGAGAATCGCGAATAATCAATGAAAATGGCCTATTTTAATATAAATAATATTTTTTACATTAAACTCGATATTAACGTGAAAATGGCTACTTCTAGAGAAATTATTCATATCATCATTATGGTTAAGAATCATTTCATGATTTTTATTATATCCTCAGAGCGTATTTATTTTGACAAAAAAAAAACGAAAATTTGAAAATCTACCGAAAGTTGTTCCTAGAAAAGCTTTGTTATTAAAAATTTCTCCATCATGAAACTTTGTCCCAAATATCTGTTTACTATCAAGATTCTATGGTGAAAATTTAAAAAATATGGGTTTTTTGTGTAATTTAAAGTTTAGGTCTATTTTTTTAATTTTTCATGATTAAATATATATTTTTTTACTGTGTATTTTTTTCTTGTAGATCAAACGGTTTATTACATTTTCTTCATAGAACACTTCTCTCTAAAATCAACAATTTCGGAGTTAGAATTTTTCAAATAAGTTACTTGCAAAAATTTATAGGCGATTTTCAAAAGTTATTCACTAGTCAAAATGATCGATTTTTCTATGGAAAACACTTATTGTTTCGTATCAAAAACTTGTGCTAACTTTACTGCAAATCTAAGATGGTCGAGTTCTGTCATGGAATTCGTCTACAGAATGTTTTTTTTTTTTCAATTGATGAAAAACGACAGTAATCTCTATCCTAGTTTTTGTTTTAAATGATATAATTATTACTGGGCTCTAGATTTGTGTTATTTCAAATATCTAGTTCCTTTTAACTACACAATTATTGATAAAACACTTCCAATATCATATTGTCAAAAAGAGATTGAAAGCCAGCTAAACATGATGCACATCCGTTCCAATTTAATTCAATATGAGCTTGAAAGTGTATTTAAGATCATTCTCAGAAGTAGTCTTAGGTAGTTTTTGGCATATTTGCGGATTAATCTTAGCAGTTATTTCTACCTTCCTGGTAAAATCTTCTAGAGAAAAACTTCAGAAACGTGGCGATTATTGACAGGATAGAAAAGGATATAAAAAATTTAACTAATTTTCTCCCAAACCATCAGGAACTTTGACTACTGCGAAAATTCTTAACGAATGACTGACAAGGTTCTCGGAGCGCTCCCGGCAAATTTTATAACGGATTCTACACAATGCCGATTTGTTGTTAACCTACAGTTATTATCAAGTCGTTTGTAGTATTCAGCACCTTCAAAAGGTGATGCGTGTTGTATCCTAAGAAAATCTTCAATTGACTCCAATTGAAGATTTGCTTGCGGAATTTTTGTTGGAATGTTCCCAGCTAGGGAGACGTATCCTATCCCCGGTACTCTTGATTCAGTTTAGGAAAGAGTAATTCTGAAAAATCCAAGCCTCACATTTTGCAACAGTTTGGTAAACCATTTATAGACAGGTTTCCATATTTTTTGTTCCATGAGTTCCTCATTCAGTTTGAGCAGGTATTCGTCATAAAGTTTCACCACGATCTTCCCCCAGAAGTTATTCAGAGTATTCTTTACCCTTTTATCAATGGTTTACTTCGGCAGCACCCAAGATTTCTCGAGTAACTTTTCAAGTAGACAGTTCATGGGTACTTCAAGAGTGCATGTAGAGTTTCATACCAAAAAAATGCTTCATCAACTATTACGGTACATCTTCAGATCATCCCTGCAAAAATCTTCCGCTTTAGGTTTTCCAGGAATTTCTTCAGGAAAAGCAACAGGATATTATCTAGGGCAGGGCTGTCCAACGTACGGCCCGCGGGCCACCTTACCCGAGGAGGAAAAAATAACTCGCAATACCTTATGCATACCATATTTTGGTATCATACCTTAATTAAGTATTGCTCAGTGGTCAATACCTCATTTTGGTATTAGAATGGTTTTGGAAAAACAAATTTTAAACAATTAAAAATACCATTTTGGTATTCGATGACTATTGACGTAGAGTTGGACGAGCTCGTGGTTGATCCTTTGCCGCCTCGCACCGTTCTTCTGCATACTGCCAAAGATCGACTTATGCACGTTACAAAACCACAAAAGCTTGCAGGGAATATGCTGAATATTACGAAAAGATCCCTAACCGGTGATTCTTGATTTCGCGATCCTCAGTCTGCCGTTCATCAATCGTAAATTAAAAATCTTCAATAGGGGCGATCCATTAATTACGTAAGACAATTTTCGGGGTTTTTCAACCCCCCCTCCCCCCATGGTAAGATTTTTTGTATAAAAATTAAAAATAAATTATATGGCGTGTAAGAAATCTCAAACCCCCCCTCCCCCCATAAACCCTTACATAATTAATGGACCGCCCCATACTTGTTTGAAGGCTAATTTGGAATCCCTGTGATCAGGAAAAAAAACAGCAACTAAAAGAGAAAATTACTATACATTATATTATATATTATAATTATACTTTCCGATGCATTCTTGGTCCTAAAAAAAACCATGAGCTAGTTATCGACCATTGAAACGATCGATAATTCATGCCAGTTTTCGTGTGACAATAGCATCATACATTGTTAACTTAGGGTGCAGCCAGAATACCATAGTCGGACCTGACTATAAGAAAAACTTTTTCCCAAACATGCTCCTCGTCGTCACCTCGCCACCGTAGCTCGTCTCCTTAGAGCACAATACACACTTCTGACCCAAAGTCAGGCCGGGGCCATTATTATCACTCAAATATGTCGGATGGCTGGCAGGCTTGTTCGTTCGCCCATTCTTCCATCGTTGTTGGCGAAAAGTTTTGACAACTGCTTGATGGCGGTGTATATACGTACGAAGAGGTCGCCATTTTTCCGGGTCAATACTTCTGCACCTTCCCCTCCGGCTGGCTAGGTACCTAATCTTCTTGGTCGTAACGACGACGTTCATTGGATGGGACTCGGATGGTATTTTGAACTTTTCTGTTTGGTTCTTTCTAGGTCGTTTCTTCGTCCGTCGTCGTCGGAACGAAAACGCATTCGAAGGCGTCCACCCGGTGGCCGTAAATTGGAACGGACTACAAACAGCTCTTTTTATTAATGTTTTCCTCTTTGAGTTTTGGAAACTTTGTCAATCGCCCAGAGTTGGCACGTTATGCCAGAAGAAAATTAATATCAACACGTACGCACCCAGTTGAGGAATACGTAAGCACAAGCGAACCGGTTGATGTCGTGAAAATACTTTTCATCTGCAGAACTTTTGAAATCACTTTAACTTGTGCTTGTTTGAACCGACCGTCGTTCATTGGTCATCATCGACCGATTCGCACATGTTCAATATAGTATATGTATTCCGAAGTAGGATTGTTTTTCAGATCTACCTCAGTGTACCCTATATTATTTTTGATTCAAACACGTGTAACTGTGCACAGAATCAGTAATTTGAAAGTTTGTAATCGAAGTGTATGAAGCAAAAAGAGAACCGTGATACATTATTGCCAACTTTTTATCATCTAAGTTTTGATAATCATTGGTCTTTGTATCAGTAATTTTTCTAAATATTGTATAAATTTCTTGGTGTTTTGATTGTATCCTATTTAAATAAAAAAAAAACAACTAATAGACTAGTTAAATAAAAACAAACTTAAGCTGAGAAGCAAACTCTGTTCTTATTGTAAAGTTAACGCCTGAAAAAGAAGAGAAGATAAACTTTTTATTTGAAGAAAAGTCGGTGCAAGTAAATTGAAGGTATTAACTCAACTTGCAAGTTATTGAAAATGGCCGTGTCAGGAATCTGATATTCATTTCAGATCATGATATACATGTAAGCCCACTTACTACGCACACCGCTGAATCACTCTACAAAGGTTGTGTAGGAATGACTGTAAGTAAGCTTAGATCTTGTTCATTTATTTTTGAACGTTATTTTCGTTGTGGTGCCTTAGAAACATTTTATTGAAAACTGATTTCGAAGCGGTAGCGTCAGTTACTTCCCTTTGAAACGTAAATGATAATACCATGTTGTTTTCGATACAACTCGTGTCGTCAATATTGCCTCACTATAAATTTGTTGTTCTGATATACGTTTCTTTTCTCTCTTACAGGTAAACTATAGTGCTACTTTGTCTAACATTATACGGAAGTGGATCAGGTAACTCGTATTTATTATGAAATCGATGAAGACTCGAATTCAAAAATACAAGAAAGTCAGCAAAGCGTGACGATTCATACACAATTTTTGAATGTTCCATATGATGCATTTCGCACCAACTCGAACAGTATTTAGCAGCACCCTCTCAGATATCAATGATACTTTCTGGATGTGTAGACCTTGACTAGATAAGCCACTTTGCAAACATGTTTTTTTCCAAAATTTGTCTGGACTATCTTTTGGAAAAAGTCAATCTCTTTTACCCATTTTTTTTTTTTTTCAAAATAATGTAATCGAAAATTGGCAACACCTACAGAAAAGTTTTGACTGGATGACTTGTAGATAATTGTCCAAATTGAATAAAAATACTTAAAAAAAAAACTCATGCAGGCCTCAATGCACTAAAAAAAACTTTTGACTTTTCAGGGAAACTTTTCCTTGTCTAAAACAAACAAAACTGTCGTGTCATTTTCGAACAAATCTAAACAAGTGATATTCACAATTATCTAAGAATTTAATGAAACTTTAAAAGTATGTAAATTAGGTTTAATCAGTCGATTTCAAATTATCGAGACTTTCATGCAAAATATGTCTCATTTGTGACCTACACTGAAAAAAATATATTCAAAATTTAAAAGCGATTTAAAACGAAATGGACATTTCTTATTTGAATGATTTTTTTTTTCCAAAATAAGTGTTTCTGTTAACTACTTACCGTATATGAGTGATTCCAAGCAACAGCACCAAAATTTGGTAAATTTTGTAATTCATTTTTTTCTATTGAGCTGAAACTTTGCACAGTTTTCCAGTTCCATCTAAATCGTCATTTTCCGATATCAAATCTTCAAGTTGAGTCACGACTAACTTTTCAAAAGGGTGTATGTGAAAATGGTTCAAAAATATTCAAAAAGCTGCACAGCAAAAACGGTTCGTTCGATTGTTAGACAACTAAAGAAACAAAGTTAGACAACTAAATAAAGATTCCAAAAAAAATACACACAGTAAAAAAAAATTTTTTTGCATAAAAAAAACATAATTTTTGACGCAAAAACTCAAATATCTCAAAACCCTATCGGAATACCAACGTAATTTTTTGAGGGAAAACGGTCCATTATATAAGCTATCTACCATAAAAATTTGGTGATGGTAAGCCAATAAACAAAAAAGTTATGACATTTCAAACATGTCACAATTTTCACATTTAGTAGAAAAAAAAAAATTTTTTTTGGTGTAAATTATTACGGGAACCGCAGTTTGTTGCTGATTTTATTGTTATGGGCCTTGCGTGAATTAAACAAGTCGTTTTCATGTATTCATTAGTATTATGTATATTATATGTATAAATATTATGTATATGTATAAATATTATATGTATATGTATATAGAGTAAGGTGGGGCAAAAGTTCGACCTTAGTGGTATAATCAAAGTTTCCAGGAAAACAATAGCAGTTAAAACAAAACAAATACCATACAGTGAACCTTCAACATATTGGCTATAATTTTGCTGAACAAACTTGTGTCCAAATATTTACCCATTTTTAGTTATAACAGTTTCAAAATTTATTGTCTTATTCGAACTTTTGCCCCACCGGTGGGGCAAGAGTTCGAATCTAGTGTGGGGCTAAAGTTCGCTGGCTGAACCACTAAATATCGATCCTTTTATGACAGGCATACTTTACACCAGCCGTAAACTTAAGTTTGACGAAAAATACACACTAAATTTTCATCAAAAAATTGCCCAAAACCGGGTTAATTGTAATATACTCAAAAATAGCAGTTTTTCGCAAAACTAAGTGGAAATGTAAAATTTTGGTGACAGTTTTCACACGATCAGACAAATTTAACTAAATTTGAAGATAAAATGTGGATTTTAGGCAATTTGAAAATTTTTCCGTGATTTTATACATGGGTCGAACTTTTGCCCCGCTGATTCGAACTTTTGCCCCACTATGGGCCAAAAAATGTTTTCAAGCATTTATGCAAAATCTAATACACCTCAAAGCAACCTTATGATAGGCCTAGAAACGCCCTTACATAAAATATTGAAAAAGATTTTATCTTCAATTGGTTCCAAGCTACGAAAGTTTGACCAAAAATTACAATATTCACGTCGAAAAACAACAAATAGCCATAACTTTTCCAAATCTCAATCGATTTTTATGATATTTGGAGTAAAAGTCTCTTACTTGAATAGCATTCGAACCACAATGACATTTATAAGATTTGTTTTGAATTGAGCTAGAAATCTTAAAAAGAAACTCTTACCCCACTCGAACTTTTGCCCCACTTTACTCTATGTATAAATTAAAATGAATTAACAGATTACACGAAAATATTTTTTTTTTTTTACCAGGATATTTTTTTTAGAGTATGATCGATGAGTTTCTAAATGTTATATATAAACTTTAAAAGTTTTGGATTTGGGTATGCGTTATGAGATCATGAAAACATTTTATTAATACTTATTGTTATTCAATTTTTTTACAATATCGAACACTTTTGCATCATTATCAGTACAGTTCGAGTATAGTTTTGCTATAATTTTATTTTCTGACAATGGAATGAAACAGTGAAATTTTTGGGTTCCTTGGATCGTTTTCGCGTTATTATATTGCTCGCTGAGCTCTGATGCCGTTAATTCGTACTCTTCAGTAGTAGTAAAACAAAATGAGAATTTTGTTAAATCTTCTTCTTTTCTGCGATTCGCCCAATCAAATAGTTCTTTTGCAGTTTTAATTGGATGCTCACGTTCTTTGGCTAAACTTGCTCTTGTGGCCATGCGCTTTATGGTTCCTCCAATAGCATCACAAGGGCCTTTGCCATGTGACGTAGCAAAGAAATGCCATTCTGCATCAATTCCGTAGTTTGATTTAAATTGACATAGGCTCGAAAAATTCTTACGGTTTTTGTACTGCGATGCTGCTCCATCAGACATGAAATATATCTTTCTGATTTCTTTGTCCTTATCAACGCGTAAAAAGTTAATCATTTTGGCAATGAACAAATTTACAGATACTGAGTCGTGTCTTAAATCTTCGGAAATTACAATAAAACTAAAATGTTCAATTTGCGTACTTCCATTGAAATAAATAACGAATGGATGAATTGTAGCTTGTTGTACGTTCCAGTGATGGGACTGCACTTCATCTTGCAATACAAAGCTATAGTTTTAAGAAAAATCACAAATGACTAAAAATTCATTATCTTGTAATGTATTTTTCGTATTTTTTAAAAAGCGGGATTGCTCTGTTTTAATAAAGTCGTGAGGAATTAAACTTTCTAATTTCAAGCAAAAAAATGACACAAACTCATCTACAGGTTTTACAATAGTTTCTAGGTCACACCTATCCGTGGTCACCCATTGCTCAAATGATAACTGATCAATATAATTTTCTTCAAACTCAGCGAATAAAGTATTTTCCAATGATGAAGAATCTGAACAATCCGAACAAGATCGTAGATAGCAATTTGATGTTGTATTTTCACACAAAAGACTACCAGTTAACATTTTAATATCCTTTCATAAATTGATTCTTTTCAAACTATGTAAGATTAGGTTAATATTTTCGTGTGTTGTGCATACACAAACATTATGTGTTCCTGAATTGGATAGAAGCTTGCATTGCCTTGGACGAAGGCTTGCAAATGAGGAAAAACCTACCTTAATATTTTCGTTAATTTCCTTGAAGCGTGTATACGCTTCTTTCAAAGTAGTCATCATTAATCGTTTTTGGATTGCTTGACGCTTTCCATCTTTTTTTACAGATACATAATCTTTTTGGCCAGGCATAGCTCTACTTACTTCATCGTCTTCAAAATATTGAATTATTTTTTCTTTTGTCTCATCTGTTAATGAAGTACTCGACCTAGCATTTTTGGTTGCAAGACAGTTATTTTTTGAATTGTTTTGCCTCTTTTGCTGTATTTCTATTGGTTTTGAACTCATCAATGGCGTCTTGAATAGACCACGAGCTTGGCAGCATCGACAAAATCAATAATTTTTCTTTCCTTGTCGTGGCTAGATTCGAGAACCTTTCCATCATATTCATAATTACCTCATCGTAGTCTGTATTTTCCACATCCTCAGGTCCTAATTTGAAGAGGTTTCTTCGTACAGCTTCGTTGATTTCACGGTATTTTTTCTCGGGATAATTGACGTAACCCATCTTCGTCCATTTAATCGGAGTCACTTTTATTCCAGCTATCCCTTCGTTGAAGCGTTCGATGTTGACCTTCTGGATGCACTCATCTTCTGATTGATTTGTTGAAACAGATGTCGCTGATGGTACCGTGGCAAGACTGTCTGCACTTGGTACTTCTGGTAACTCCTCAGTTGTTGTCGGTGCATCTAGTAATTCCTCAGTTGTTGTTGTTTTCGAACTTCCTGCAACCTGATCCACCGATGATGTACAGATTGCCCGTTTGTCAACGTTTAAACGGCAGGACGTACAAATGCGTAAATTTGTATTCAATGTAGACATTGGAGCATAACCAGCCGCTTTCAGTTTATCTATGGTGCTTTCGGTGAGATTTCGTAGCTCTTTCGCACACTTTTTTTCTGCAAACGGCCTGCAACAGTTGAGAAAGCGACTACTCATGTTGCTCGTTAGATTTTAATAAACAAAATCACTTTTATGTTTTTACTGACTAGTTTGGTGTCGTTTGCTTGACTGAAGAAAAATTTTACAATTAAATCTTTCATAACCATAGTGGTAGTATATTTTTAGCTTTTTCGTGAGTATGTTCATGGTATGTACCTATCATGTTTTTGATGTTGTTGAAGTTACTCGCTTTCTCCCAAATATGATTAACAAAGTCTATTCTCTACCAAGGCGGGTCTATACCCAGGTGTAATCAGATTTTAACTTTGTGGAGAAAACCAGCGCCGAGAAAACCGACCTGCTTTACGTATACTAGATCACCTGGGTATAGACCCGCCTTGTTCTCTACGAGGTAAACTTTTTGCAGGTAAACTAGTCGTATACCTGTATAGAAAACTTTTTTGTAGCTTTTGTCTTCAATATCAGATTTCTTATAGGTTTCTTTTATCAAAAGGTTTCAACACTATTGAGAGAATTTTTCTTCAGTTACGTACAATAAAAAATATGACACTATCAAGACTTTAGATCACAACACTGGATCGCGTCTAACTTTCTATTAGATGCTATAATAGTTATGAATAATTAAATAAAATATCATGAAAACAACTTGTTAACCTCATGTGGTACCCTTAACAAAAAATTCAGCAACAAACTGCGGTCCTAAAAAAAATAACAATGAAAAAAAAAATTCACTAAGTGTCAAATTTGTGAAATATTTGAAATGTCATAACTTTTTTGTTTATTGGCTTACCATCACCAAATTTTTATGGTAGATAGCTAATATAATGGACCGTTTTCCCTCAAAAAACTATGTTGGTATTCCGATAGGGTTTTGAGATATTTGAGTTTTTGTGTCAAAAATTATGTTTTTTAATGCAAAAAAATTTTTTTTTTACTGTGTGTATTTTTTTTGGAATCTTTATTTAGTTGTCTAACTTTGTTTCTTTAGTTGTCTAACAATCGAACGAACCGTTTTTGCTGTGCAGCTTTTTGAATATTTTTGAACCATTTTCACATACACCCTTTTGAAAAGTTAGTCGTGACTCAACTTGAAGATTTGATATCGGAAAATGACGATTTAGATGGAACTGAAAAACTGTGCAAAGTTTCAGATATTTTTGAAATGGTCGATCAGAATCGACTTGCATGCCTCCGTGGAATCCCTCATATGCAACATGTGTACTGCACAGGTGGCAACTTGTTCATCCTACCACCTACAATATGAACTGCTTTTGAAGTTTAATTTAATGATTCTTTCAACAAAATTTAGCCCAATTCAATTATCTCATTTGGTGATAGATTGCACCTATCAATTGTTAAATTTTTGCTATGCAAATTAAATGCAAAAGCTATTTTATGCGACGCGCCAAATTTTTTTCTACGCGCTCAGCGCTATGCATGTCGCGTTACACTTTGTTCCACGCTACATGTTGCTGCTGTGACGATGAAAGCAACACGTGCACTCTCATCGGGTAACGCGTTGCCTTGTATCGTACACGCAACCCTGTACATGTGGTAGAGAGCTTTTTGAACTACAAATGCCAGTGTGTAAGTACTTAGCCAAAGCGTCAACTCTGGCCGGTGCACAGTTTTGCTACATCACCAATTCGATCAGTGCGAGCATGCGAATGGGGAGAAAAGAGAGAAATCAGTCTACGAGAGAGAGAGAGAGAGAGAGAGAGAGAGAGAGAGAGAGAGAGAGAGAGAGAGAGAGAGAGAGAGAGAGAGAGAGAGAGAGAGAGAGAGAGAGAGAGAGAGAGAGAGAGAGAGAGAGAGAGAGAGAGAGAGAGAGAGAGAGAGAGAGAGAGAGAGAGAGAGAGAGAGAGAGAGAGAGAGAGAGAGAGAGAGAGAGAGAGAGAGAGAGAGAGAGAGAGAGAGAGAGAGAGAGAGAGAGAGAGAGAGAGAGAGAGAGAGAGAGAGAGAGAGAGAGAGAGAGAGAGAGAGAGAGAGAGAGAGAGAGAGAGAGAGAGAGAGAGAGAGAGAGAGAGAGAGAGAGAGAGAGAGAGAGAGAGAGAGAGAGAGAGAGAGAGAGAGAGAGAGAGAGAGAGAGAGAGAGAGAGAGAGAGAGAGAGAGAGAGAGAGAGAGAGAGAGAGAGAGAGAGAGAGAGAGAGAGAGAGAGAGAGAGAGAGAGAGAGAGAGAGAGAGAGAGAGAGAGAGAGAGAGAGAGAGAGAGAGAGAGAGAGAGAGAGAGAGAGAGAGAGAGAGAGAGAGAGAGAGAGAGAGAGAGAGAGAGAGAGAGAGAGAGAGAGAGAGAGAGAGAGAGAGAGAGAGAGAGAGAGAGAGAGAGAGAGAGAGAGAGAGAGAGAGAGAGAGAGAGAGAGAGAGAGAGAGAGAGAGAGAGAGAGAGAGAGAGATCCATGCTTGCTCTCTTTTGGCCTTCGCGCTCTCAGCATCACTAAGCTTTTGGTGTGAAGTACAGGCGTGATTTTTCCGGTGGCTGACGGTAGAAAATTTTTGCAAGTTGGCACTCAGTGCTCACGCTGTTGTTTGTTGTTGTTCAATCTCACTTAAAACATACAACATTAGCGTGGTGGTACTTACGATGATCAATCAGATGACAACCAGAAAATTAACTCAAGAGCAGTCGCGCCCTCCGTCAGCGCTCCGTCACGCTTGTGGTCCATTTAAAAAGCGAGCATTTTTCATGATGCGTGCACTAGGTACATGATGAAACCGATCTTGTTTTAATTTTATGTAAAGATATCGTGAACAGAAATAGTAGGGCGAATTGAAACAAAGCGAGCTACTTAGGAATGTAACTATTATGTAATGATAATCTTAAAAAACTCACTGAAATATTTTTGTTTCATTAATTCAAAGAAGAAAATAATAATATCTCGATCTTTTTTGATAGCTTCAAACATCCGCAATTTTTTCCTATTTCTAATATGATCAAAAATTGAAACTATGTTTGAGATTTATTTTCATCGTGTGCATATTTTGGATTTTCTTCGAGATGCACTTAAGAAGTGTTTATTTTTGCATAACAATGAAAAACATATTGATGTATACTGAACAGTGCTGCTTAAATCGTCATTGATGACCCGCATAACTACAGTTTCATATTTAAATTTACAATTTCATCCCAATGATGACAATTAGTTAAATTTGATAAAAAAAAACTTTTGGTTGAATTGATAAATCAAACAACGCGAATTGCATCTGTAATCTTAAATGTTATGAGAAAACTGAACGAATGAAAGAAAATTATATTTGAACACGAAGGTTAGTAATAACTGGTTACACATTTATTTTTATTACCTTAAAAAAAAGGTTTGAATCCAAGGTATACCTAACAATAATGGCAAAAATAAAATGACACTTAATTTAGAAGTGCACATGTTCATAAACAGGCCACACGACGCCTCTGGATTTACTACAAAAATTCTTGTGCTTTTTCTTCGTCTTTGACAATTGGCAATGATTGGCATTAAAAGAAATGGAATATTTACTGAATTTTAGAAAATGTTCCTCATGACCTCTGATGTTTCATCATAGGGGAAAGGGTGGTAAAATGAACACCTTAAGGAAATCATCTCGTTTCTGATAGAAAAACGAGAAATTTGTATAGTTCTATCGCTCAACATCAAAACAGGGATGTAATCTATAGCAGCGACATGGATTCAGACTAAAATAGCTAAATATTCACATATTTCAATCGCTATCAAAAAGCGATGCGGGTAAAATGAACAGCGATTGGTGGTAAAACGAACACCATGCAAAAAACGTGAGCAAAACAAATACTTCTAAAAGTTTTTATTTTATAAAGTTGTATTGCCCCTCCGAAAAAACATCCATTAATGATAGTAACCAATTCAAATATAATTCTAAAGGTATCAGATTTGACATCATATCATAACGATATTCACCTCACTGAAAAACCTCAAGTCTTCCGAGCTAAAAGTTACGTCAGTTCTTATTTTCAAGCGTGGTTTCCTAAAATCTTAGTTTTTGTTGATATTTTCACTTCAATTGACCTACGTATCAACACGAACACTCAGATTTATGCTCTAAATCGTCCGTGCGTGATAAAAATTCATCGAAATGCGGTAAAAGGCACGGTGTTCATTTTACCACCCCTATTCATTTTTCCACCACTTCCCCTACTTTGGCAAACAGAATGATGAAGAGACCATTTTTTTCCTAGTTGCACAAATTTCAAACAAATTTTTTGGAGGAGCTATTTAAGCACATTATAAGATATTACTGAATTTAAATCTTGGTATATATTTTGCATAACCTTGAAGACTTGTTGAGGAATTCCTGATAAACTTTAAAAAATCAGGAACTATTAAGGTATTAGCAGTATACTAATGAGAATCCAGCAACTTTTCAAAACTCCTTGGATTACTTTTTTTCTTACATTCTTCAAACTGTACGAAAAGATTTTTGTACGAAATTCCCCAAGAAAAAAAAACTAAATGTTGAAGCAGGTAGAAAATCAGATGAACAACGGAATAACATGATTATTCATAATGTTTTCTCTCCGAGATGAGCCTGTCTCGGGCTGAAAATCTCGTTGATAAAGAAAATAATAACAAATCTTTTCTCTAGAGTTTTTTTTAATGAATTCAAAAAATAATGTTAAACTGTTTCGTCAGGATTTTGTTTAGAAATTATTCTTAAAATCTAACAGAATTCCTTCCTTGACTTAAAGATTCCCTAGAATTCTGCCAGGAAGCCTTAAGGAATTCCGCCCTTAAATTGCACAAGAATTCAATCTCTCAGAATATGGCTTCTGTCGATAATTGATAACATTTTTTCTAAAAAACTATTGTTCGAAAGATACTTAAAAATTCCTAATGAATATCTTAATAAATCCTTTCCCCTTCCCAGCTGTTTTAATATTTTTTTCTCCTGAGATTCCTTTTCCGCTATGCTTAAATCGAAAACAAAAATATTCCTGGGGATTTTCCACAAATTTCCTCTGTAGATTCGAAGGTAAGAGACATTTCGAAAAAACTTTTCGTAGATAATTCTTGTTCAATCCGGGAATTTGAAGCAGAATTTAAAAAAAAATGTTGAATCCGTGAACATATTCTGAAATCAATTTGTGGATAAAAAGATGACGTAGAAGGAACGGTCGTTGATGGTATGAACAAATTTCACATTATTATTTTAATTCACAAGAGATGTGCTACAACAAGCTTTGAAGCCACGCCTCAATATTCCTTGAGGTATTGAATTATAATAAAATTCTTCAAGGAATATCGAAGTTTGACTTTAAAAATTTTGCTGCAGGTTTGTTGGAAATTAGTCAATTTTTTTTTTTGATTTTCTAAACAATTAAAAACAACATTAGTTTTCTTAGAATAATAGAGCTTAGAGTTGAAGCAATGAGTTTATAAATGAGATAATACCTTTAACAATTGAAGCAAAATCAAAAAAAGAATTTATTGTCAGATTAAAATGCTATGAACTATTATGAATTAGGCCTTATTTATCGTTAAAAATCTTAAATATGTTGTTTTTTAAGAGCTTCTCCAGAAACTATTTCAGAATAATTGGAGAGATGATCCCAATGGATTTAAAAAATTTCAAAGATACTCTACCCGTTTTTTTTTTGCCTAAAACGCTCGAAAACTTCATAAGCGTAGAAAAGCTTCTCCAAAGACACAGCAAAGCTGCATTAGAAGCTTCTGGAACACTTATTCAGAAACGCTTTTTATTTTTCGTCGAAGCAATGAAAATCCTCCATAAGCATTGTAGAGCTTCTACAGGAGCACAGGAGCACAACTCCAGAAGCATTGAAGAGCTTACCTAATACCATTGAAAAGCTTCTGCGATTACATAGAATATGAGAGCTTCTCCTGAACCGCTCGAAATTTTCTCACGAACAATGTGTAAGCAAATCGTTCAAAGGTTTGTTTAAAAATATCATGGACAAAATTTCATGATGGATCAATCTGAAAGAAATTGTGAAGAAATCCCTTGGAACAGTTTTTGGCCAATTCATGAAACTTGCAAGTTTCTAGAGAATGAAAATCCTTTACTAT
This sequence comes from Aedes aegypti, assembly GCF_002204515.2. Classification (NCBI taxonomy): domain Eukaryota; kingdom Metazoa; phylum Arthropoda; class Insecta; order Diptera; family Culicidae; genus Aedes; species Aedes aegypti. The sequence goes on from NC_035107.1 coordinate 252,136,946, forward strand.
TTCTTTGGAGAATTTGAAGGGATAAAAAAAAAAGAACTCCAACTCATTGAAGATATTTTATATAATAAATTGAAATTGTGAAACATATGGCAAAGGCATTCCTGGCGGACCTGTGGAAAGGATTTATGGGAAAATTCTTGGTGAAATTCCACTGAGACCTTTCAATTCTCATACATTCAATGTTTTCTATACTAAAAATGAAAACTACAGAATTCGTAGCACTATGTTGTGCTGGAGACAAAACGATAGTAATTTCCAAAAGAGGCAATAACTAAAAATCCACGAGAAGATTGGTGATAATCATGATCAGCGTCAAATTGTTGAGGAATCATATCATCAGCATAAATACTGCACTACAGTGCACTGTCTAGAATTCGACAACCGACTAACATAATCCCATCTAACTGTCTCATTCGATCATCTATATTTTAATTTTCTACAATAAAATTCGTTGTTCATCAGCTAACAAAAGTTTCCCAATTAAATAGCCAATCAGTTCAGTTTCGAAACAGATTTTTTACGCTTAATTGAACTGTAAAACAGTCAGTTAGCAATGCAATCCTGCTGCTAGCTTTCAATTAACAAAAACTCCCATCTATCAGGTTTACGATCATATTTACAATTTATGTTTTTTAGTAAATCACTCCTGGAAAAAATCGCTCACTGCTAAATCTCGCGTGCAGGATTGAGATAGAAACGCCGCCTCTGATGCATTCGCCGCCGCCCATAAAACTGGGTTTTATGGCATTCATAACGTTGCAATCGAATTCATTTTCATAGCCCTTTTCCTCTCGACACAATAAAACGTAATTTTCCGAAAACGAAAAATATTTTTCCCATGCACACTGCAACTCCTTGTCGTCGTCGCCGATGTCCTCACACGATGACTAGGGTGAACGCTTCCTTAGTGGTGGTAGTTCCAATAGTGGTGGTAGTGTGTTTTGACATGTTTTGCACTAATAAGTAACTATTTTTCTATGCAAGAATCACATAAGCAATCGAAATGCTTAAAAATTTTGCTTCTTTGCTCTTTCCATAAAAGGAACTGTTCCTGATTAGTGTAAATATATTAGCAGATAAATTTTGCATGAATTTTGAACTACATATATTTGAATGATAGATGGATTTGAAAACTATCGACTGATGAATTGAAATCACAAATTCCACGATTTTTTCAGCATTATATCCTTTTTTTCCATTAAGTGATCCACTAATGGTACATTTACCCCTGCATGAAGCCGGTAGGCAATCAATTCCGGACGAACAAAAATGAAACTTTTCGCAGCCGCATCCCTTCGCTTGCCACCGGCAAAACCCAACCGATCGGCAACAACCCAGGTGTACTTTATATTGAAAATCCTACACTTTATGGGAACCATTTTTCCATTAACCATAAAGTCCACTAACATATTTTTACCGACACCGGTCGCATCGCATCGCTTCTCCCGCCCGACACGCATCATCTCGCTCTCTCTGAGCTCCGCGCCTGCATTGCATCAATCTTCATTCACCACTCCACTGCCCAAGCCGGCGAATGTGGCGCAATGTGCTCTATTGACCGCAGTGGTTCCCAATCTTTTGGAAGACGGCAAATGCATTGTAGTTTCAACTGAAATGACAACATGTATACTTGAAGGTTTCAAATAAAGGTTTTGTGGCAATATTATTAGTTGAGTTTTGGTAGCATTAGGAGACATCTTCCATTTTTGCAAGTATGAAGAAAAAATATCCAAACTATATTGCTATCTACTACAGATGGCACGCAGGCTTCGTCATTTGGCGGAGAGTCCTGTCTCATCCGCAAACAAAGATTTTTGACATCCCTGAGGTAACTCAGGTAAATCAAAAAAATATTGTATAATATTGGTCCCAAAATGCTGGCTTGAGGGACACCAGCTCTTACAGGAAGTCTTTCAGATCTGGAGTTTTGATAATTAACCTGAAGTGTACGATTTGACAGATAATTTGAATTATTAACATAGACCGGGCCAAAGTGGTCCAGTTCCATGAAGGTGGAGGCCCGGACATACGGCGTGTGATGAGTAGAGGGTAAGGGAACGAGACGTGGAACTTCTGGTGAATCTCGTTCACCATCGTCTCATTGTTGGCGTGCCGAGACATCCTGTGACACCAGTCGATCATTAGTTGCGTGACATAGTTATCTTTAGGCAAGATGACGGGAAATTTTCATTCATCCGAAACTCATTTCGCGTTTGCGATGCGGGATCCTATTCTCTTCACTGCGGTGAGGTCCAAAAACGGCGATAATTTGAACACTCGGCTGAAATCTTTTACGTTCATCTGACAGCAACGTAAAGTTCCAATGAAGAATATTACATTCCTCTGGATACTCGTTCGCTTGCATCAGCTTGAACACAGCCGACTCAGCTCGTTGCCATTCCGCACTGCCTAGGGTTGCTTTTCAGTCCTTCGGTCCGTTTCTTCCTGTCCATCGAATTATGGCCCATGTCCGCACAAAAAAAAAAACAAGAAAAATTTGAGTTCAGTGTTTACTCCTCAGAAAAACGGCAAAATCGCATCATCGTTGCATCGCAGAGGAGTTTCTATCAAACCTGCTTTTAGCAGATACCAGGCTGCAGCGTACTTTTCCACAGTCCAAAATCGTTTTTCTGAGGAGTAAAAACTGAACTCAGAATTTTCAACACAGATTCTCATGCGATTTGACTAAAATTGTAAAAAAAATGCGAGGATTTTATCAGGTGCTCTCTCTGTCTCTCTTTTGTTGCGACGTTCGCCTTTACTCTCACTTCAAAAGAACTCTTGAGTGTGCCGCCCGACGGTCCTCGGGAGTAATAATCCATTTATTTATCTTCTGATAATAATATACAATAATTCATACATACAATTTTATGATTTTCCTTATCTATACTTAAATTTAATCCACGTTGCGCAGTTTTTTTTTTAAATTCTGTGACGCATCTTGCATTTTTGATTTCAGCTGGTAATTCATTAAAAATTCTTATTCCATTATAATTTATAATATTATAATACATAGATTTTTGAGTACTAGTCATTGTAAACGGCACAACACGTAAATCATCACTTCGTCTAGTTCTATGGTTATGAATGTTTCGTCCTCGTAAAATAATATTTGTCAAGTATTCCGGCAAGAGGATCATTTTTTAGTTTAAAAATCACAGTCATCACATTGAAAATAATACGCTCTTTCACAGAAAGCCATTGTAGCACCTCTAATATGTTTTTAATTGGTGTATATCTGTCGCAGTTCAAAATGTATCTCATGAATTTATTTTGCAATTTTTGCAATCGTTTTAGGTGAGTTTCACTTGCTAAGAATAACACTGAAGAGCAATAGTCAATATGTGGTGCCACTTATGTTTTATACAAAAATATTTTGCTCCAAAACGTCAGTTGACTTTTCAAACGAATTAGCATGCCATACTTTCTTGCTACTTTTTTTATTACGCTATCGATATGTGCACTGAATGTCAATTTCTGGTCAATTATGACTCCAAGGTATTTAAAGACATCTACTTTTTCTACTTCAACTCCTTCAATATGAATTTTCAGTTCTGTGTAATCCAATTGCTTCTTGTTACTTATAACCATCGATTTAGTTTTCTGGACGTTCAATTTGAGCTTTTTCACTTTCAACCACTTGTTTAATGATTTTATATCATCTCTAATTTTTCTAATTGCAACCTTTTAATCTCTCTCTGCTATAAATATAACCGTATCGTCTGCAAATAAATTAATATCACAATGCTTAATGGTTTTCTTCATATCATTTATATATAAAAAAATAGAATCGGTCCTAAAACGCTACCCTGTGGAACTCCGAGCGGCACTGATTTTGGCGAAGATATACAATTTCCGTATTGACACACTTGTGTTCGGTCAGATAAATACGACTCAAACCATTTGAGAACATTTCCTCCCATACCATATTTATTCAAAGTCTTTAACATTTCCGGACGCGATATCGTTTCAAATGCACGCTTCAGATCTGAAAACAGAACAACAATAGTTTTTTTCTCTTCAATCATTCGCTTCCATTTGTACAATAATAAGTTTAAAGCTGATTCACACGAATGATTTTGCCTAAATCCTGATTGTTCGTTTATTATAATTTTATGCTCGTTCAAGTACTAAAGTAATTGGTCTTTGACAATGATTTTCAATACTTTCTCGTAGATTGGCAACATATTAATTGGCCTATATTCTTCAGAATTTGTTGTTTCGGATACTTTTGGTATCGGAACCACAGTTGATTGTTTCCAACCACTAGGGAATTTGCCCTGCTCAAGAGAATTATTAATTATGCCAAGTAGATACTCTCCGGTGACTTCCAATGAATCCTTAAGAACTTATAAATTTACATTATCGATACCTGATGAACTACTAATTTTTGCAATAGCTTTTTTCAATGTGTCATACGAGACTCTATTAAAAATTGGAGGAGTTGTGATGGCACACATTTTTATAGGATTTTGTTGTGTTTCGTGCTGCATCTTAGTCGCTCATTTTTCGTTGTCTCTCTGCATAGCATTTTTTTGCTTCCTCGCAAAAAGGCAAAGGCAGCATGCTGCTCTAGAGTATTTCACCAAACTCTGATAATGTTGAGGAGTATCATCAACCCTGGGTGTACGATATCCTTAGCTAGTGGCTCGTCCCAGCTAGTTCCGGATCTCCACACTTCCTGAACGATCGTCTTTCCATGAATCACGAAAGGAGCAGCCATACCTAATAAATCGAAAACGCTCATGACGAGGCTCAGTAGCTGACGCTTGGCACGACGGAATCATCCAGTAGACGTTGCAGATCTTCTCGTGAAGCCATCGAAAATACGAAGACATCCTCTTGTGGTCACCAAACCATCCTTAAGACTCGTTCCAGGTTGTTGCCCTTGTCCATGGTAAAACTCTTCACTGACTTCGTGTTCTGTTTGTTTTCTCCGTCGGTGTTCCGAATTCCCGTTGACCATTGTGCTGTATGTTCACCTCGATTCTGCCGTCAGTTTATGGGCCCAGTGGCTGAGGCCATGGAAGTTTTGCTGTACGGAAGGATTCAACCGAGAAGAGCCGGATAGTTCATATTACGTTGCGTCGCGGGTGCGCAGTTTGGACGATCCGGACGATCGAAAGCGTCGGTTGTGGAAGAAGAGTGTGATTGCTCCTCGAAAGAAAAAGAGCATACCGAGCCAACAGTGAAAAACATTTCGTTTTCCGTAGTGTTCCCAATACGGGAAACAAGTGAGCTCGAAGAAAACTAGCGGAACTTTTATGAAGTTCCTCATTGCGAAACTGAGATGGGTGATCCGAAGTTTTCCATCCCTTTGCTCAACGAGCAGAACTGGCAGACTTGGTGGATCCGGATCGAGATGGTTCTGTGCCGTGAAAATTTTATGGGAAGTGAAAAGCAACAGGCTTCTGGTGGAGGAGGATCATAGGGTAACGGTCGTATTTTGGACCCTTTAAGGAAGTGATTTTAGTTTTTTGTCTCAATAAATTAATCGTACAGCGAGATCTCTGAAATAAAAATGCTCATACGGTCATGTAGGATTCAAAAAACGTCGAAAATAATTGAATTGTGAAGCACTGTCTTTAATTATTTTGGACACACCAATACATTTTGGACCCTTAAAGTATATATTTTGGACCCCCGGCATTTTCTATCGTTTGGCGACAATAACCACGACACTGGTTGTATAATATGCTTGCCCATAGTCTAATCACTCGATTGACAATGGAAAACCTTAGAAATTCTACGCTTTTAGTTCAAAAATTTGAAAAAAGTTTTTGTTTACATTTGGAAAATTTCTGACGGCTTCAATTTATGTGTGTAACGAGTTGTAACGGTTGCATGGATGAACCGATTGAATTAAATTAATTTCAAATAAAATAAACACATTTTCCATGTACAAACGGTTGAAGCAAGTGCGAAATAGTCCTATCTTTCCAAATGGCATGCGAATTGAGTTGGTCTTTCGTTTTAAACTGGGAAATTTGCAGGAAAATGGCCCAGGGGGTCCAAAATATATTGGTTACCCTACTACTGCTTGGTTGAGGAACGACCGGAAGGCAAAGGCAACGTTGCTTTACTCATCGATGACAGTCAGCTACCCTGCACTGAAAAATTATCACCAGAAAACGACACGATCCGACTGTGCGTCGTTGTTGGAGCGCTTGTGTACCACGAACGGTGACGTCGAGAAGCATTTATAAGTTTTTTATGATCTCTTCGATCGTCTCGATGAAGCCGGCATGAATTTGAATAAGGACACCAAAGTCTGTATGTTACTCCGAAGCCTTACTCCTTCTAGTAACAGCGCTGGACAGCCGATCGTATAAAGATATTTCCCTCGATGTCATGAGAGCGAAATTAGTCGACGAACCTTGAACGAAAGGATGTATCTATGAAGGTGCAGAAGGCAATGCGCTCCGAAGCGGGCAGGCCACGAAACGAAACTCGAACCTGCCACTACTGTAAGAAGACTGGACACCTAAAGCGGAACTGTCGGAAGCTCCTGGTGGAAATCCGCTTGCAGTCCTTCACAAATCTTCGCTAGCTCCACTTAATCCGTATGACGGATTTCACGCCAACTCGACACGCGATTGGCAGCACCCCTTCAGAATTCAATAAAACTTTCTGGGTGTGAAGACTATGTGAAACTAAAATACTTTGCATACTTTGTTTTTTCAAAATCGATCTAGACTAACATTTGGAAAGGGTCAAAGTTTTTTTTAACTTTTTTTATAAACCCGTATAACTCAAAAACGGTAAGACCTACAAAAAAGTGTTGTATGGGGGACTGTCGTGAAATTTCCTGACGTTTTAGAGAAAAATATTAAAAAAATAAAAACACATTTTCTACACTGAAAAAAAAAATATTCAAAACTTTAAAGTCGATTTAAAAAAACGGCCACTTGCAAATTGGGCATATTTAAGAGAAAAAAGTTTTTCACACATCGAATTTTTAAAGTCCCATAGTTTTTTTTTTTTACTTTTTTTTATAAACTCGTATAACTCGAAAATGGCAAGACCTACAAAAAAGTGTTGTATGGGGGACTGTCGTGAAATTTCCTGAAATTTGAGAAAAAAATATTGAAAAAATAAAAACACATTTTCTACACTGAAAAAAAAAATATTCAAAACTTTAAAGTCGATTTAAAAAAAAACTGCCATTTCAGATTTTGATTATCCTTAAGCAAAAAGTTTCGTAAATAAATTTACTAAAAGTCGTCCATACATTGCAAATTGGGCAAATCTTAGGGAAAAAGTTTTTCTAACTTCGAATTTTTTAAGTCCAAAACTGAAATTTTTTTTTCAAAGATTTTGTTTTAAACCGTCAAATATGATCGTGTTTTCAAGTGATAAATGAGTTTGAATCAGAAAATAGATTGTATTTTTTATTGAGAATCGTGAAAAAAACGGAATTATACAGTGATTATGTTTTTTAAATGAAGGCAATCAATGGACTTCGCCTCTGCCTATGAGGAAATCAACTCCGTCTAACAATCTGACGGATTTTTATGGTTCTACAGGTATCACAACAGTATTGCAGGATTTATAAAAAAAAGTAAAAAAAAAATCTTTGGGACTTGAAAATATCGATGTTAGAAAAACTTTTTTCTCTAAAATATGCCCAATTTGCAATGTATGGACTACTTTTAGTAAATTTAATTACAAAACTTTTTGCTTAAGGATGATCAAAATCTGAAGTGGCCGTTTTTTTTTTTAAATCGACTTTGAAGTTTTGAATATTTTTTTTTTTCAGTGTAGAAAATGTGTTTTTATTTTTTTTTATATTTTTTACTAAAACGTCAAGAAATTTCACGACAGTCCCTCATACAACACTTTTTTGTAGGCCTTAACGTTTTCGAGTTATACGGGTTTATAAAAAAAGTTAAAAAAAACTTTGACCCTTTCCAAATGTTAGTCTAGATCTATTTTGAAAAAACAAAGTATGCAAAGTATCTTAGTTTCACATAGTCTTCACACCCAGAAAGTTTCATTGAATTCTGAAGGGGTGCTGCCAATCCCTTTGTCGAGTTGGCGTGAAATCCGTCATACGGATTAAGTGGAGCTAGCGAAGATTTGTGAAGGACTGCAAGCGGATTTCGAGTTAACATGTCTCGGACAGGTGTACCACTTCCTGGTCGTAGAAGTCCAACACGTCAGCGGCAGCGTTTGCAACCTAAGTCTTCGAAACTACATCGAGAAGCTGATCAGTATGTTCGGAGTGAAGGAGTGCAAGACAGCCAAGTCGCCGAAAGATGCCGGCTACCTAAAATTGGCTGAAGCCGGAGAAGCGTTCAACGACCCAACGACCTACCGAAGCCTAGTAGGCGGACTCCTGTACTTAGCTGTTGTGGCAAGGCAGACAATCAGGGATGCTTGTCCTTTGTGCGTTCCGAGAAAAAGAGTCGGCGAAGTAAGCATATCGACACACGTCAGCGGTTTGTGCAGCAATTGTGCGAAAGGAAGGAAGTGCGACTGGAATATTGCCCAACTGATCGTATGCTGGCAGATATCATGACAAAACCGCTTGGACCTCAGGAACATCAGGAGTTCTCGAAACTGCTCGGTTTGATAGAGAACCACTGATGAGTTATCATTGAGAGGGAGCGTTGAACGGGACAATGACTTCCTCATCTATCTATAACTTTGATTCACTCTCTCAATTATTCTATCTTTCATGCTCAATACACTTTTCTTTGTTGACGTTAATTATTAGATGTCAAACAGTAAGCGAAACCGAACGTTTGTATTTTTCAATAGCGGTCAATAAAACGTAAATCTAGTCTGTATCCGAGCGTTTGTTTTCTCCGTCGGTGTTCCGAATTCCCGTTGGCCTTTCCGCTGTATGTATTCCTCGACTCTGCCTTCAATATGAGTTTCCTTGGGTAAATGAATTCGAAGATTCGAACGGCTACCCAACGAAATACATCTTCTTCTTCTTCTTAGCATTACGTCCTCACTAGAACAGAGCCTGCTTCTCAGCTTAGAGTTCTTATGAGCACTTCCACAGTTATTGACTGAGAGCTTTCTTTGCCAATGTTGCCATTTTCGGTTTTGCTTTGTAGCCGCGGACTCTAACCACTCGGCTAAGGAAGGTCCGAACACATGATTAAAATTTACCTGATGGGTATGATTCTTAATAAAGTGATCGTTAATTGAAAAATGAGTATTGTTGGAGATTGTGCCTGGGGAATCCCGGGAACGAGAAACATTCATCTGACTTATTGTTTCCCCCGCAACAAGCGCATACAAACTTGTTGGTATATTCTTTCACAGGGCAGACGTGCTTAGCGCGAGAAGAATCTCTGCAAATCATGCATTTAGAATCCATGCGGCAATGTTTTGTACCATGACCCCGCTTTTGTCACCAATGGCACTAAGGGGGTTCTGAAGATTTCCTCCAGGTTTCTGGAATTGTTCCCAGGTAACTTATAGTCACTTGAGAGACCTTTCAAGACGACTTTGAACGAACGTTCAGTTTTGTCGTCAAAAACGGTCGAAGGCACGGGTCCAAAAAAGGATCGTAAGGGGTCAATAGTAGAAAAATATATCTGTAAAGCACGGCTTTTGTAACACCAAGAAGTACTGCATTAATGCTTTAGATAATTTTTAAAAACTTCCAAGAGCAGAGAGAATTTGTGTACGCACAACACGAAGCATTTGTGCCCCCATGACTTCTACTATTCGATTTGTGAGTCGTGGCCATCACATTGAAAACCCCTCGGATCAGCTTGATTCGGATAATCCCGTTTATCTGGAGGTACGTGCGAATCAACTGTACGAGAGGTGGACATTGCCTCCCACCACCAGGGCGCTCAGCAGTTCGCTCGGTCATGGAGTCATTTTAATTTCATATTTTTCAAGCTGGATTTGCATTCACTGGAAGGGGACGAAGGGGTGCCGAACCGGAATCCGATTGGGATTTACATTTTCATGGGGCCGTTTCGTGACCAATAATAATGGTTTTCGGACACGGATGGGCGTTGGTTTGTGTGCAGCGGTATGGAGAGTGGGGATAAAATTTCCGAGTGAAATAATTTCGACTCTATGAAGGATCGAACCCAGAAGGGGTGGACTTTTACGATTTGGCGACCGACCGATTCGTTCGAAGATGTGTCCGGAAATAGGATTCATGGTTTTTTGTCATAGCTATCGGTGCCTACGGTTCCAATCAATGAAATTAACGATTGGGTCGATTGCTCGTTGATCAAGAGAGCGAACAATAATGTCATTCTTCTTGTTTTCCCACACACATGGCAGATGTATTCAGTTCAAAAGCCATTTCGGTGTCGTAAAATTGCGGTGAATGGAAAAATAATTTGTTTCATTTAACGATGGGGCAGTTTGGGATAAAGATTTATTTCACGAGGAAATCACTCAGATCTCAATCATTATGGTGGAAAGTGGCAGGGCAGTTCACAAGTTTAATGGAATTTGCTATTTTGAATGTCTTTGTTGACTTGAAAACAAATGAAATTTTTGCAGTGCTTAAAACAATTATCTTTGCTGAGGTAAGTTTTAATACTGCTCGGAGGATTTCAATGAAATCCCTGTGTTAAAAGGTAAAGGAATTTTCGTAGGAATCCTGGGGGACATTTCTCAGGGAATTTCTAGACCAATTGCAGGACATTATCTAGAGTGAAAGTATACATAAAATTCAAAGACTCACAAACTGGAAACCAATATCTCAAAATTACCGTGCTAGGACAAAATTTGGAACATTTGAAGCCCTACTCCAGTGGCAATACCATGATATTATCAATGATCCGGCTACCATAGAAACTTTCCAGCCAAAAATTAATAACCTAGACAAAGTACACATTTCAAACCAAATTTCCTGAAAATTACATTCAATTCGGCAATAACGTCTGGGACGCTTCGTCGAACCAAACTAAGCCGATTTTGCAGTCGCTAAATTGGGTCCATGTTGCATCGAGAACAGCGCAATGGATCCATTTACAAAATAGCACAGTGCGACCATTTGACAGGGTGCGGACCGAAGCCGTGCATTGTTTCGGCTCCAGATTATAATCACCATCAAAAGGATCCATCTCGGCCGTGGGTCCGGCATTAACATGTATGCGCTCGCTATAGTTTGCGAGGGTCTTGTTTCATTAGTTGTGAGAGCGAAAGCAGCGGTGTACCTACTTAATACATTGCCGCTGGACCATTGTTAGTTGAGACCATACTATATAGCAGGGGTTTTCGGACTTTATAGCTGGTGGAGCACTTTTTACTATAAAATTATTATGTTAGGTTAAAAACGAATACAAGTATCTACAAATTGCCAGTGTATAATAAAATAATGTTTTGTCACCAACTTTTTTTTTGTAAATTAAAATTGATTCGAATGATGCAAACGTCAGGATTACACGAAATCTACCACTAAAAATGTTATGGCTTCAATTATATTAGCTCGTTCAACTAAACGGCCGCGGGTTGTCAAACTTTTTTTTCCGAAAAACGTTTATAGTTTGGCTTAGAATGTCCATGGTAGTGGACACGCCATAGACATTCACATAGTTTTATAAAAAAAAAATTGATAACTTCTAACTCCCTGATTTGATTTGAATCGATTTGACAAATTTAAGTGGACCTTCGTAGTTTAGATATCCAAAGATATATATTTTTTTGAAATACCACGATGCGCTTACGAAAACTTTGTAGAACACATAGTGCTCCGAGGAGTACGATCTGATTTCATCAAACACAATTCGACCGAATGATGAAAACCGATACCCAATATTGAGTGGATGTCAGGGAGCTGTCAGCGTTGGCGCTTTGCATGTTTAACACTTTTGACGAGTTCGATAGATAATGGAATACGGGTCCGATGATTACGAGCTTAGACAAAATCCTTTGAAATATCTACATTGTATTTCAATGGATTCAACTGTAACCTGTACTTATCATAGAGGCTACATTTTACTACAATTGCTTATTCCATCTCTATCGTATAGATGTGATACAGTCCTGCCATGAAACAAGATAAGGTAGCCATGCAAATCTCCTTCGCAACATTACAACGGGCATGCCTAGTATCAAGCAGTAAAGGATGGGCGTCAGTCGAATATCGAAACTTTCCACAGGCGACACGCATCATGTCCATTAGTAAACATTTCGTCCAGCTTTGTTTGCATCTTGCAAAGTTAATTACCGGTAGTGCCTTCCCATCGGCACGCACGATTGTATTCGAAGCTGTAGCTTCAGTTAACCGGAGATATTGGCAATTCTGAGAAGGGATAATTCTGTATACATATTAATGTTTTTTTTTTTGTAATTCTTTCAAGGCATGTTAGAAAATTTAAGATTTTTTTAATTTCATTATCAAGCTCTAATGCTTAATACTGTCGAATGATTTTGTTTTGCTCAGATAAAGAAGACTAGTCGTTTCGTTATCCCAATTGTCATTGGCGTAGCTAGGATTTTTCTTGTTTAATCTAAGTAATGTCGGACACAATTATCACGATTTTCACAAAATTCAAAATTATTTGTTTGTGATTTTGTATCATATCGCTATGAGGGCCTTCAAATGTCAGTGAATTTCAATTCAAATGACATTAATTGTGAAATTCATCGCCGAATTTCATTCAGTTAAATCTTCAACAGAAAATGTTTAAATTGATTTTCCTTTTTAACATTTTCCGACATTTCCCAACTCTGATTGCTGAACATCAGTAATCCCTTTGTAATTCTTACAAGAATTTTCCAGGTATCGGGGATTTCTTCGTAAGTTATAACCGTACTTTTCCAGTGCATTTTTCTGGTAATTTTTAATAGACATTATTCAACCGAATTACTAAAGAATTCTGCAATTCATTCTCGAACTTTTGAAAAATTGATCTTTAGAAAATCCATCAAATATTCTTTCAGGTTTAAAAAAATTACTACATATTATTATCCGAATTACAATTATTATGGCGTGATAAAATCGAACAGAAAACCGTGCTAAAATCGAGAGTGATATAATGAAGAGATATTAAAACGAGCAGTGATAAAATCGAGAAACTACTGTATTTTTATTATTTCTTCAAAAATTACTACAAGAACCTTTCCATGTCGATATCCAATTCATATCAGGATTATAATATTTTGGAAGAAATTTTAAGAAAAAAAGAAAGGTTTCATGTTAAATTAAATTTGAAATTATTTACTAATTTTTTGTCGGAAAATTAAAGATTTCATTGACGAATTTCCTGAAGCTTTTTGACGAATCCTGCTTAGGTGGTTTTGTTGGATTCACTACAAACATTTTAGTTTCTTTTCAATCGCTTTTTATAATAAACAATTATATACGCTAAAACCGATGGAATTTTTACTGAAGGCATTTGTATCTAACATATTAAAAAATGTTCTGCATGAACTCCGAAGTTTCATGACATGAACAGATGGATATAAATACCAATTTCTTCCTACTTGCAGAAACTTCAAACAAACTTTTTTGGAGGTACCATTTTTGACTAATGTGGTAGAACTGCAGAGGTTCAACGTGAAGATAGTGGCAGTATTGTTCAAGAACATTGCCAAAGATATCTTATGGTTAAATTTGTAATGTAAAATTTTACCGAATTTAAATCTTGGAGGAATATTTTGCTCCATCAGAATCTTCTATAGAAATTATCATTGGAATCTAGCAGAATTCCTTCTATGATTTCTGGATTCCCCATAGTTCTTCCAGAAAGCTTCTAGGAATTTCGTCTTTTAAGTTCACAAGAATGCAATTCCAGAAAATGGAATATTGATAAAACTATTACTAAAATAATGTTTTGAGGAAGATCCTTACCAATTCCATTATGATTTTTTTTAATTTATCCCTTCCCAATTATTTTGCTCAATATTTCTCCACAAATCTATTAACTGCTATGCTAATTTTATGAGCAAACGTATGCCTTGGAATTCCTCTGAAGATATGAAGGCAGGAGACATTCCAAAAATACTTTTTGTAGATATTCCTGTATTAATCCGGGGATTTGGAATAAAATTTTCAGAAAAAAGAAGAAGTATTTATGACATGAGACATAATAATGTCGTGAATATGCTGGTTTATGCTTAAACATTTGAAACAATATTATTTGCAGTATTCAGAAAATACCAATTTAAGGGCCCAAATTTCCAGGATACTGACGCGTTTTATTGTCATGGTATTTTTTGCAACGGATTTGTTGAAAAATCGCGCTTAACGCATTCGCAACAAGCTGGGTCTATCGGTTATTAATTTATCGACAACCAGACGGTTAATCTATCGGTTGTCACGCGATTCACCGAAGTCAGAACCGCCACACTGATGCTAGTACGACAAGCGAGGTTTTCCAGTACTGAAGAAAATTTGTCAATTGATTCTGAAGATGTTTCTTCATGTTAGAACTAAGTTTTTTTGTATGTTTTTTTTTCATACATATTATCAACCAAAATTTCTTGGGGGACAGGCTGGATGATTCTGGAATCATCATTCTGTTAAAAATATTTTTTTTTTTGAGTTTACTAATAGATCAAAGCAAGCTAAATGGACGATAGCTAGAAGCCATGGCAAGAATTTTATTCGGTTGAATGTTGTTACAACTTTGACTTTTTGTTATCATATATTACAGCCGAATACAAAATTTCTGACGACCTAGCATTTAAGTAGCCGTATGTCTGGCCGAAACCTGCATTTTGGTAGCAATTAAGGCGCATATACGGCTTGCTAGCATTAAATTACCTGCAAGAAAGGCGCATATACTGCTTAATAAATGATTTTTTAGTTACCTGGTTAACTTATTGTTATTTTGAACGATAACATAATTTAATAAAACATTGTGTTACACAAAATTTCAAATATTATTTTGTCATTTGCTACGGAAAAGAGGTTAAAAGTTATTGTACCCGTTTGGCATAAAGTCTTTTGGTATAAGGCCGTTTGGCAAATGGTAATTTGACATAAAGTCGTTTGGCATAATGAGCGGTTTTAATAGAGCAGATTCAAACACAATATATAATATATTACACTGCGGAACACGTTTTTGTCTCAAACACCAAAATACCGCTATTTACTCAATAAAAGGTTGCTGAATCTACTGCCGTTTTCAAAAATATCATAGTACGTCTAGTTTTTGAGATATTGACTGTTAAAAATGTAAATTTTGATTATTTCATGCAAGTTTGTCAGCTTACATGGCAATTTGTTTACTTAATTTGCCACAGAATTCAAACTTCATGTGTACATCAATACTCATCAACAAAGTTCATAACATTATATGGTAAAAAGTTAATTTTTGGTGGGTCTGAAAAGTATTGTATTTTACCATATGTGAGAAACGAAGAATTTTATATGGAGTCGGCAAGCGTTTTGAAAAATCGATTTTAAATATTGTTTTTGCGCAATTCCAACTAAATTATATCTAAATGGGATGTTTTGGTCCTAGTTTGCATATTTGGGGGATTAGCTCACAAAAAAAGTTTGATACTTTAAATCTCACGTTATCATCAATATAACCAGTGTGTATACTTTGGCAACCTGTAGCTAAAAAATAAGGCGTTCTGAAATTTTTCTGAGAACGGCATTAGATTCAGCGACCCAAAATCTACTAGAGCTACTTAATTTGATCCTTGAGACACGTAAATTGTCGATTTTATTACGCTGTGTTATCAGCGATTTCAGTGTGATTTTAGTTCTCAGCAGATAAGAGTACAAGGCTGTGACATCAAATGCCAAACGCAATTTAGGTTTTGTTTACATCGAAGTTTTCTATCCTGACTAAACTGAAAAAAGTTTTAGAATCAGACAATTAAACAAAAAATAAAAGTTAAAAAAAATCCCGAGTAAAGTTATCAATTAACTTAACAACAGTGATTGTTTGCAACATCACATTTTCACGAAAAACAATTTAATTAAGAGCAGGTTTCTGTACGACTGATATATTCTCGAAAAGGTATTCAGTGATTAAAAAAAACCTTAACTTTATAGAATAACACGACAACTTGATGACAAACTTAGTAAAAAAGGGTAAATTTATGAACCAAATATTGGAACCTTTGGTCCAAAGACCTATTATTGCAGCATTATTCAAAACCAGTCTCAAAAAGTCTTTACTTAACGTTATTTTAACGAATAACATATTTTCAAAACTTAATATTTTAACCAAAATTTACGAACGATTTTTGAATACAAATTATAATTTTGGAAGGTTCAATCAAAATAATCGCCTTTATTTAGAATAAAAAAATAAGGCTTTACAAATTATTTTTCATAACAATTTAAACCTTAATAAATAATAATAGAATAAAACATTGGACGAAAAAAAACAATTGCAACATAAAAAAAAATGGAAGAATAATAAAAATTGTGTTAGTATCATCAGAGTAACGGCAGCAATCGATTTATATTTAAAGTTTTTTTTTATTGCTGATCACCTTGGCAGATTATTGTACACGTTTGTCATCCTTATTTCAGAAGAAAGTTTAAATTCAGATTCAAAACCAATAATAATCGGAACACTATAGCTCCAAAGAACAGCCTGTGTTTATTCAAATTTGTCCATGTGTCATAATTATAATGGTCATTACATCATATTTTGAAATAACAAATGACAAATTTGTGATTAATATAACAAAAATTTCAATGGCCAATCTGGGTTAACAATAATATACTACTTTCAGTATGTTACCATAATGCCAAATGACCGTTATGCCAAATGACTTTATGTCAATCGGCCAATCAAATCTATGCCAAACGACCTACCACCGTTAAAAATGCCACTTTTTTGGGACTTGATTGATTTTCTCGCAATAAAATCCATCCATAACAACTATTCAAAGTGCTAACAGTAACTAAACAATATTTGATAGATGCCATCATGAACACATTTCGTAATCAGAATCATGTTCATCGTTTTTAAATGGTGTATAATACACCAAGAGCCGAGGCAGAACACCATATATTACGGAGTTAGCAACCAAGCGTTTCCATGATTTTGTTGCGTGGTATAAAATATCGCCTGTTAGATAAAATAAAAATCGAAAAAAACTTGCATCTTGGGCAAAAATTAGAATTTATCTTCCAGGCTTAAAGCTCGGCACTTTTTTACTTTTTTTACTTTTTTCATTCGGACTATATTACCTCGTTGGTGCTTGGCCCTTGTTCCCAAAATAACTTCAAGGGCATTTTTCACAAATTTCATGCAAAATTAAAAATTTTTCATCCCACCATCTGTATGAAACCTCTCCAGGAATTCCCTCAGAAGTTGCTTCAGTCATTCTCCCACGGATTCATCAATAATTTCTCACAGTGATTTCTCAAAAAAACGCTCAAATATTCCATAAATATCTCCAGGTATTCGTCCAGGGCTCAGCTCAAAAATGTATCAAGATATTCCCTCCAAGAGCAGTTTCAATGAGCATGATAGAGGATTTGCAAAAGATTCCAACAGAGAGGTTTGTTCTGGAGTTTTGAACAAATGGTTGAGAGGTTTTTACTGGAAAATTTCTCCAGGAATATTCTCTCATTTATTCGTAGACTATCACAAAAGATCTCTGAAGTAATATTCATGAAAATTTTCCATGCATTTTCTTACAAGATTATTAAAAGTTGTCACCAGGAAAAGCTACAGCAATCATTTCCGCAATTCCTGTAATTCTTTCTGGTGTTACGTCTCAACTGGGAAAGAGTTCACATTCTAATTATCTAATTAGTATTCTAATGAACACTTCTACAGTTATTAACTGAGAGCATTCGGCGGATTGCGGATTGACCATTTTTGCATATTTGCATTTTTGCATAGAGTGTGGTAGGTACAAAGAATCCCAGGGAAATTTCCTTTATGAAAAGATCATCGACCGGTGAGACTCGACCCCATGACTCTCAGCTTGGTTTTGCTGATAAGCTGCGCGTTCCTGTGATTATTTCTACACAAATTTGTCCTGCTCAAAATTTAGCATGGATTTCGCCAGAGAATCCACCAAATTGTTATCCAGCAACTTGTTTGATAGTTTAGCTGATTAAGGTGAGGATGCATCGAAGCCCAACCTGAAATTTTCCAGAGCACAAATCTGGAGAACCAAACATCCGTTTAAGCTGACGTTTTAGCTTAAACGGATGTTTGGTTCTGCAGATTTGTGCTCTTGAAAATCTGAGGTTTGGCTTCGATTCATCTTCACCTTAAGGACTGTTCATTTTATAAAGTGGACACTTTGTATATGCTATATCTTTTTTTATTTATTGATTAAATCGTAATCGGTTTTCTGTGAATCGTTCAACTATTATTCTACAATGCAATGAAAATAGAAGATCTTAGAAAATGTTTTCAGTTGAAGAGCTAAATAGTTTTTCCAAAAAACTCCTAAGAAAAGTTGTTCTTCAAAGTTTAACATTATTTTTTCGCAAAACAAAAATCCTAATGTTTATGAACAAATTGTATGTTTGTATCCTTTACTATTTTACTAAAGGTATAGCTTTAAAAAAAAATCAATTATATTTGGCCATATTTGATATTATGGCCAAATTTGCTGATACACCATCCCTTCACTCCAAGCAAAAGAGAAAAGTAAAAAGCGTGTTCAAAACTACTTTGGATTACTAAAGAAACTATATTTGTATAAACGAGAGCTAAATCGTGAGTTTAAACCACAGTCTTAAGTAAAATTTATGGTAGTTTTACTAAAAAGTCTCATACTTTTAAAATCATGTACGCATATTTATCGATCTACAGCAAATTGTAAACGGATTTCTATGAACTTTTCAATTGGTAATCTCAGAATATCATATTATGAAAATAATATGTGGAAAATAAATTCGATTTAATTACAGCAGTGTTGCCAATATTGATGATTGTCAATGTACTTTGATAGGTCTTTTAAGAAAAAAAAGCAATTGTGTTTCTATTGTGCTTTAAATGTAACGTGGGGGCTTAATGAGTAACTCTATGAAGGCGTAAGTTATTTTTCATATTAATACTGTATTAGCACTTCCGTCAGAACGTACTTTTAACAAGAAAATTCTACTCATATCAGTTCCCTTCAAATTTAAAATATTTTTCTTTGATAATATACGGAAAAAATGATTTATCATATCTGTAAAATTGTTGCTCCAAAAATAACTTGATTTTTTTCCATCATGCTTTCCATGATGCTTTCGAAGAACAAGCCTTTTTTGAATATTAAAAATATTAATTATCGAATTTTCCTGCCAATTTCTAACAATCATTGATTTTGATAACCTCCAAAAATCGATCGTTCTAATCGTTGTTCAATATTCGTGAGAAATTTCATTATTTTGGAGAATTTTTATTATCACAACATTATACAATACTAGTCGAACGGTGTGCAAAAAAACGATTGAATGATAAATTAAAAAGATACAGCATGCACAAGGTGTCCACTTTATAAAATGAACAGTCCTTACTGTAAAGTTTACAGTGTAAACAGTAACCATTACCAGATATTAATCTAGAAAATTTTCACAAAACTTCCACAAAAGTTCAGAATTTTCTTTAGAAATCCTTTCACGAGTTCATCCCGGGTTTTTAAAAGTCAGAAGAATTGATTGGAACTGAAACTACCCAGCTGCTTCGTTACTGACAGTCCTCCCCTATCGGAATCACTCAAAAATTCCTATGAACGAAAAGTTCAGCATCACCGTTCATCAATTTCTAGATGAAAAGCATAATTGATACCCTCATTTTGAATTCTACTAAGCCCGCAGACAGAGGCATAACTACAGTCAATTCTCCTATTGGACGCTGCCAGCCACTCTGAGCCCACTACAATTTCGCAGCTATCGTTCAATCGATTCAGGTGAAATTTGTTAGCCACAAATAAAAAATCAATTTGTGCTGAGAAATTACAGAGGAGATAGGGTGGCAGCGACTTACAGGAGGTCTGACTGTTGTCATATATGTGGAAACAAGACTATACTGGCAAATTCCCACCCTTTCTATTTAAATTACCTTGTTTCCAGACCCATCCCCCTGATGGCAGCAACCGTTACAATTACACATTCGAGTATTACATCATCATCAACGTCACCAACAGGCGACAGCAGTCGCAAAAACCCCATGAACTCCCAGTTAAAAGCCGATAATGACGCCAAGACACGCATTAAATATTCCTTTTGATGGGCTTTGGGAAGTAATTTTCGATGCCACAAAACTGGTTCGTTCCCGGGTACCTAGTTGGAACAAGAACGCCTCGATTGCAAAGCGGCTTTTGGCATAGTTACCATACCACGAATAAACGTTTATTTCAAAGGGTTGAAACAACGCACATAATGTGATTAAAAACAGGTGAAAATGGTGGTGAACATTCAGATTTGAATTATTTATAGGCAAAATCTGGAGAGGAATACGCGATTGGCTGTCGCACAAGATATGAGGGTGAGGTCGACGGAACTGCCGTTCATTTGACTGATTTATAGCCGAAACAGGAACGGCCATGTGGTTTATAGTGGGGAAGATGACGTGCCCAATCTGCAATCGGTGATATATTGTTCTCATTTTCAGTGTGGTATAATCCACTGAGATATCACAATTTCACGACGTATTATCGCTCATATTGACATTGATGATGCAAATGCTCTTAGAATAATGTTCAGAGTGCTCTCGGGATTCTGATCAGAAACCTCTCCGGATTCTGTTGAGATTCCTCTCAGTCTTCTGATGAGAATCCTCTCGGCATTCTATTGAGAATCCTCTCTGGATTCTGATGAGAATCTCTTAGGATTTTGATAAGAATCCTCTCAGGACTCTGATGAGAATCCATGAAGGATTTTGATTGGATTCCTTTCAGGATAATGATGAGAATCCTCTCAGAATTCTGATGATAATCCTCTCAGGATTCTGAGGAGAATCCTGTCAGGATTCTGATAAGAATGCTCTCAGGATTGTAATGAGAATCCTCTCAGGATTCAGATGAAAACATTCTCAGGATTTTGATGAGAATCCTCTCAGGATTCTGATAAGAATCCTTTCAGGATTCTGATAAGAATCCTTTCAGGATTCTGATAAGAATCCTTTCAGGGTTTTGATGAGAATCCTCTCAGGATTCTGACGAGAATCTTCTCAGGGTTCTGACGAGAATCCTCTCAAGATTCTTACGAGAATCCTCTCAGGATTCTGATGAGAATCCTCTCAGAATTCTGATGAGAATCCCCTCAGGATTTTTTTTAGAATCCTCTCAGGGTTCCGTTAAGACCGTTACGCCCAACCATTTCCGACCTTTAAGTGTGCAATAAAACCTATCATAGGACGTTGTTAAGAAGGTAAGTCTCTTTTTTCATTGCTCACATTCAGACCAAATTGAAATCAATGCTTCCAGAGCAGCCGTAAACAATACCCACAAGCTTTAGAGCTTTTCCAGCTTCTTCCGTGTTGAATTCCTTCAAAAGAAATCCCACTTATTCCTATTCGTGCCAACGCCTAAGTACATATTAGTTTCCCGTGCTCATTTTTCTCTCCCACTCGGCCATGATTTTTCTTTCTTCTTATCTTCCCCGGTTAAAAGGCGAATGTTTGTCGGTTGATTTTTTCCCTTCTTCCAAAGGCAGCAGGCAAGATAAATCCCTCCGTCCCCTTTTTTCCAAAAGCACAGAAAGAAGTGATTAATGGAACGATTCTGTCGTATCGCGCACTCGGTCGATGGAACAAATGGCGTTCACCCCTATATCCGGAATTCCCCGGGATGGAGGGAGTGGGGTTTGTGGGGGGTGTGTGATTCAATACCTTCCTGCCAGGTGAAAGTCGTCTGATATGGGATTATTCCAGAGGGGCATGACACTACAGATAAAGGTAAACTAGGGAGGGGAAGGAGCCTCACATTGACGTAGGAACAGAGAGGGCCATGGGGGCCCAGAAATTGTACTTCCAGAAAAAAGTCCTAACTATGCCACTGCAGCTTTGTGTACCAGCGCACGTCGGATTTTATCAGAGTCTTTACGTCCTGTTTACGAGCCTTAATCGTTACTAATTCACGTTCATTGCATACGTGTTCGTTCAGGGCCAGGGACCCCATCATGACTAGGCAGAAAATCTGGTCTGCTTCTGTGTGAAGAATAGGATGATTTTCATCTTTTTCGCTGGCTTGTACCTATGATCTGCACCACTACTAAGTACTGTAAGAGTTCCTGGGAATTCCTCTGTAAGGTAGAACAACCAGTTTTCTTTTTATGGCTTTTCGTCCCATACGTTACGCGGAGCCATTACACTGATTATTAGAGGCCCATGACGTGATGGAATCCAACAGTCTCCAACATTATGTGAACTGATGGTGGCGGAGGTTTGCTCTCGCTTGTTTTTCTTTGTCAGCTAGCCTACAATGGCCGGAGACCAAAGGAGAAAGCCTTTAAATAAATCTCAGACGGTGTAATAAATCTGGGCGAGAGCTTCTGAGGCATGTGGTTTGCCGGGATGTGGGAAAAAAAGTGAAGTCGTTAAAGAATGCTTGCTGTGTCTGGGTGTGGGAAAACCTACAGACGGTCATACAGGTTGCACTGGATCAACTGGCAGAGGATGACATTACGTAAGGTTTCATAAACTATTAAGACCAAGAATTAATCACTGGTGTATTGTCCAACGGAAAAAAATGTTTTAGTGGAAATTCATGGGCTTTGACAGCAGAAATCGACAGGAGCAGTTTCATTGGTAGTATTCAACTATGTCATCAATTCTAAACCATTTATATAAATAAAATTTAGGTCTTAGGATCTACAAGCCCAGATATCCATTCAGAAAGGCCAGGCTGACGGTTGTTGGTTTGAATCCCACCGGTCGAAGATCTTTCCTCAGTTAAAAGAACACGACAAAGCTGAGAAGCATGCTCTGTCCAAGTAGAGACATAACGCCAGAAAGAAGATGGCGAAAATCTACAAGCGTTAGAACCAATTGGTCTACAAATAATCAATCCGTCTACCCGTAGCATCAATTTTTACGACCAAATTATTTATAGCGCAATAACATTTTTTATATTTGTACTATTTTCCACAAGCGCTCAAGAAATTCAAGAACTGTTTTTACAACCTGTATTGATTTTAACCATTAGTCACCCGGTTTCACTAAATAGAAACCTCAAAAAACCTACTAAATCCTGTTTTTTCTTTCTCTCATTGCAGGTACGCATTACCCAAACCATTGAATCTAAATAATGACAGTACCATGTCTGTAAGTAATCTGTACCAACGAAAATGTTTCAAGCCCATGTTTCCTTCTAATTCGTTTTCTCATGTTCCCACCACCACGGGGGATTAGCACTGATTTATTTCCTCACAAATTCACAAAACAAATCACTCGCATCTCAATCGCACTGGTACTGCTGATCCGTCCATTTACTTCATTTCCCATTCGTGCTCCGAAAGAAATTCACCGTAAAATGAAAACCGAACCCGGGAGCAAACCGTTTTTACTACTGTTCCGATTTAAGATTTGCATTCAAGCTGAAACTCTACCCAGTGATGGGCGATCCGAGAAGAACTACTCCCACCACGCCAACACGCACACCGAGGGGATCACCGAGCAACATTGTTTGGCTGTTGTTTCAGCTCGAAAGCTCCCCATTCGTTCGTTTCGTCAGTTTTTAAATACAGTGAAACCTCCATTTACGTTATGCGTAACTTTCAAAAATCACATTAACGACATTCAAGCAAAATGTAAAATACATATTGTTCCCATAGAACAAAGCAATTACTGTTTGATAGCTTTTATTTAACGATGATGATGTGCTTCAAACTACAAGAATAAAAAAAAAGTTCTTATCATCTAATAACGTATTTCAACTTGCAAATCAGTTTGCTTGATAATCTTTGACTAATAATGACACTTAACTGCTACCGTGGACGAATGAGTTTTCAGCTAAAGTTATTATAGTGATGTAATTTAACTGCTAGGTCATTTAATTCATATTACTAACCTTTCGTTCTACACAAATTACCCCACGCACTCGTTTTATATGTAACAATCCATATTAGAATACTTATTTAGGGCATATTAATGAGTTCTACTTTTAAGTTTAATGGAATGCACAATTTACTGTCAAAGATGACTTTCAGTTTTTCCGATGACATGTCTCTTCGTTCCATGATAGGCGATTCCTGGGCCAATCTTGGCAATGTTACCAATTCTGTCGCAAAACTCCCCCTTCCGTAAAAATGGGTATCTAATGCACCCCACAGACGCTCAGACGGTTTGACCAACATTGACTCCGCCCCCCAGGTTGATGCTCATGTTGGTGCTATGTTTGACCGTGTGTGATGCTGTTTGACGAACCAATTTGACAGTTTGTGAAACCAATTTGACGGTTGACGAATCGGTCGACCAAAATCAAACGAGTTTGATTTTGCTCAAACCACCGGTGGGCGGAGCCAAATGTTCGACGAACCGATCGTACCGTCTGTAGGGATGTTGCACGAACATCGACATCATCATGTCAAATTGAAGCTTCGACGTCCCATGAACTGCCGATGCAGATGGGTGGAAAGTCAAAACGCGTGAATTTACGCAGCGTCGGTGCCATAGTGATCTATCAAATGCACGCTCTTGAGTTGTTTCTATACATTTCACTATCGTTTCCAACTATCTCTAACCGTTTTCTTTAGCAAATTCACAAGGATTCTTTAATTATTCCTCAACCAATTTCTCCAGAAATATCTTCAGTGAATCCATCAGCAGTTTCACCTGTGATTCAAAAAATCCATCCATGGATTGTACCTGAATTTGTACTACAGGGATTCCATCAGGAATTTCTCCAGGTAATTCTCTTGTAGTATCTTAAGGAATTCTTTCAAAACTGTTTCATGATTCCACCAGGTGTTCTTCCAGAAATTTAACATTTTGTCCAGTGATTTAACAAGAAATTCCTGTAAGAATTCCTTTATAAATTCCTTCCGAAGGTTCACCTGGAATTCCTCATGGGATTCTATCAGGAGTTCCTACAGGGATTCCATCAGTGATTCCTCTGAGTTCTTCTTCTTTTTGGCGTTACGTCCTCACTGAGACAAAGCCTGCTTCTCAGCTTAGAGTTTAATGGGCATTTCCACAGTTTTTAACTGAAAGCTTTCTTTGCCAAAGTTGCCATTTTCGCATTCATATATCGTGTGGCAGGTACGATGATACTCTATGCCCAGGGAAGTCAAGGAAATTTCCATTACGAAAAGATCCTGGACCGACCGGAACTTTAAACCAGAAACCTTCAGCAAGGTTTTGCTTTGTAGCCACGGACTCTGATCACTCGGCTAAGGAAGGCCTCTAGAATCAGGAGTTATTATAGAAAAAATGAACACGATTTCATCCAGGTATTCCATCAGGATATCAGAATATCTTTACAAATTCTTCCAACGATTCCTTCAGGAGTTCCCCCAGGGATTTCATCAGGAGCTCCTCCGAGTAGCACACATGTTATAATTGAGGCAGAATAACTCTTATATGACCAGATCTGGTTATATAAGAGTTATTCTGGCTCAATTATAATATGTGTGCTACTAGGGCCTGTAGTGATTCTATCGCGAGTACCTTTCGGGCTTCTGGAGATTTCATCAGGAGTGGAAAGTCAAAATGCGTTCTGATCCTCCAGGGATTCCATCAAGAGTTCCTTCTGAAATTTCACTCGGAATTCTTCAAGAGAGATTGTATCAGATGTTCCTCGAGGAATCCCATCAATGTTTCTTCTAGAAATATCAGGAGTTCCTCTAGGGATTCTATCAGGAGTTTTATCCGGAAACTTATCAGGAATTCTTCCAGAGATTTAATTAGGAGTCCCTTCAATGATTAGGAGTTCCTTCAAGAATATCTATAGATAGGAGTTCTTCCAAGGATTCCATCAGGAGTTCCTATAGGGATACTATCTGGAATACCTTAGGGCTTCCATTAGAGTTCTTCTGGGGATTGCATCAGGAGTTCCTCCAGAATACTTTCAGAGATTCCACTTGATTTGCCTCCAAAGATTCAATCAGGATTTCCTCCAGAGATCATATCAGGAATTCTTTGAGGAATTTCATCAGGGCTCCTTCTAGGGATATCATAAGGAATTCTTCTAGGGATTCTTACAGGAGTTCCATCAGAAATTCCTCCATTGATACCATCAGGAACTCCTTCAACAATATATTTAGGATTTCCTCCAAGGATTTCATCAGGAGTTCCTCCAGGGATGCCATAAAGAGTTTCTTCGGGGATTTCACTCGAAATTCCTCAAGAGATTCTATTATGAGTTCCTCTATATATCTTCCAACAATATCTTTATATTCCTCCAAGGATTCCATCAGGAGTTCCTCCAGGGATTCTATCAGGAATTCCAATAGGGATTCTATTATAAGTACCTTTTGGGCTACCATTAGAGTTCTTCTGAGGATTTCATCAGGAGTTTCTCCAGTAATTCCACCAAGAGTTCCTTCAGAGATTCCAGCTAGCATTTCTTCCGAAATTCTATTAGGACTTACTCCAGAGTTTATATCAGGAGGTCACCTAAGAATTCCATCAGGATTTTCTTGGGATATCATAAGGAATTTCTCTAAGCATTCTATCAGGAGTTCCATCAGGAACATTATCAAGAATTCCTCCAGGGATTTCATCAGGAGTTCCTATACTGATTCCATAGGGAATTCTGCAAGGGATTTCATCAGGAGTTCCTCCAATGATTTCATCTGGAGTTCCTGCAAGAATATCTTTAGGAATTCGTACAAGGGTTCCATCAGGAATTCCTCCAGATTCCGTCAGAAAATTCTTCAAGAATCATCATTAGATTCTTCAGAAATTTTAACAGAAGTTCCCTTAGAGATTCCATCGGGAGTTCCTTTAGATATTGTATCAGAAGTTTCATCAGAGATTTCACCTGGATCCCTGAGGGATTACATCACAAGTTTCTTCTAGGGGTAACATCAGGATCTCTTCTGGGAATTACATCAGGAGTTCTTCTAGGGATTTCAAAAAGAGTTCCTTCAGGAGTTTCCTGAGCATTTTCTTTGGACATTCCACCTGGAATTCCTTCTGGGACTCTATCAAGAATTTCTATAGGGATTCCATCAGGAGTTTCCCTTAGTCTTTCAATAGGAGATGAATTCCATCCAAAATAAGTCGAAAAAAATAAAAATCGTGCTCGGTAGTCTTCGATTTGGATTAAGTTTTGCACATGTTTTTGGTATGATAGAATAAGTGTTTTCCATAGAAAAATAGATAATTTCGACTCAAGAATAACTTTTGAAAAAGGGCCTATAAATGTTTGCATGCAACTTATTTGAAAAATTTCAACTCCGAAACTGTTGATTTTAGAGAAAAATGTTCTATGAAGAAGTTGTGGTGAACTGTTTCGACTATGAGAAAAAAATATACACTGAAAAAATATTCTATGTTTTTTCATGGAAAATTCAAAAATAAAACTTAAATTTTAAATTACACAAAAATCCCATTTTTATTATTTTTTAAATTTTTTTCCGTAGAATCATGATAGTATACAAATGTTTGAGACAAAGTTTCATGATGGAGAAATTTTTAATAAAAAAGTTTTTCTAAAACCAATTTTTGGACGATTTTTTTTAAATTTATTTTTGTCAAAATTTATACGTTCTGATAATATAATAAGAATCTTGAAATGATTCTGAACCATAATGATTATATGGATGATTTCTCTAGAAGAAGCCATTTACGAATTATATCGAGTTTAATGTAAAAAATATTATATAAATATTTAAATAGGCCATTTTCATTAGTTCTTCGCGATTCTCAGTCGGATTTCATCATCAATTTTATTTCCATTACCACCAGAAAAATCTACCAGAGTTTCGCCAGAAGTTCGATCATAAAATACTTCAAAGGTGTTACTAGGATTGCGCTTCAGGATTATCATAAATTCCTCCAGGGAGTTAACTGATATTTACTCAGAGTTTCAAACAACACATTTCTCTAAATGTATCAGGATAATCCCTAAAGTAGAACTAAAAAATTTTTTTTTTCATATAAAAAAAATCCATTGAGATATATCTTTCGAAATTCTTGGAGGTATCACTAAAGAAATCAATAGATTAATTCCTAGAGAGTTTCCTGGAGAGATTCCTTAGTATATTTCTGGAAGAACTTTTAAAGCAATCCCTGAGGAAGTTACTGAATGATTCTCCAAGGTAATTCCTGGTAGACTCTTTTGAAAAAATCCTTCAAGAAATACTGGATAGCATAAATGGATAAATTCCTTTAGGAATCCTCGGAGAAATTTATATTACATTATTGAAGTAATTCCTGCAGAAATCCCAGGACGAATGTCTCGTAGGGTCCCTTCAGAGATACAAGGAAGAATTTTTGGAGGAAACACAGGTGGAGTTAATAAAAGAATTTATTGAAGATTCTCTCTAGAGGAATATCGAAGGATAACCTGGGGGATCCTCTCACAAAGTTACAAGTGGAATCTCTATAAGAATTCCTGCTGATCAAGTTTTGATAAATTTTTTTGCAGTATTTCTCTTGAAGTCTTTCTGATGGAATTCTTGGAGGAAT
The DNA here is from genome assembly GCF_002204515.2 of Aedes aegypti. Classification (NCBI taxonomy): domain Eukaryota; kingdom Metazoa; phylum Arthropoda; class Insecta; order Diptera; family Culicidae; genus Aedes; species Aedes aegypti. The sequence goes on from NC_035107.1 coordinate 252,165,382, forward strand.
TGCTGGTGGAATCCTTGGAGGAACTTGATGAATCCTTGGATAAATTATGGGTAGTATCTGTGTAGACATACTTGAAGTTTCGCTGGAGGAATTCTTAAATGAATCTTTGGAGGATTTTTGGGTGGATTTCTTGAAGGAAGCATTGGGTGAACCACTGGAGAAATCCCCTGGGAAGTATTTGTATAGATCCCTGGAGAAATCTGTTGATAAAATGCTAGAAAGAATCGCTGAAGAAATTCCTGATCTTGAGGAATTTTAGGAGGAACAAGCCCTTAAAAAAGTCCTGGTGAAATCCTTGGGGGAATTTCTGGTGATGATTTTTTTTTTAGAAATCCCTTGAGAAGTATCTGAAAGAATTCGTGATGCGATTCCTGGGTGACGCGTGATGGAATCCTTGGAACTAACTTCTAGAGAAATTTCTGAAAAAATTGTTATAACAATCTGGAGGAATTCTAGAAGGCAGCCTTGGAGTTAGCCCTAAAGAAATTCCTTGGGATTTTTTGGACAGATCTTTGGAGGAATCAGTGGTTGAAATCGACAATAATTTGTAGAGGAATCTCTAAAAGAATCCTTGGAAAAAATTCACCTAAAGGTATGCCTGAAGAACGTTCCCCGAAGAAATTTCTGGTTGAATCTGTGGATAAATTTCTAAAGGAATTATTGATAAAATTCGTGGTAGAATTCCAGGAAGAGCTTTTGGTGGAATCCTTACTATGCTTATGGATTCCTGGAAAAATTTCTAAGCAGAATAACTAGAGGAAACGACTAAAAGATTCTGGATAGAATGTTTGTAAAAAAAAATCTTGGGCATTCCCATATCAATGACTGCTCAGAATATTTCCCAAAAGACACCTGTCATGATTTCTGAGTTTTGCCGGAATATTTCTTACGAATTATAACTGGAATTCATCTTAAATATTTATTTCTTCCGGTACTTAAATGTTGAAAGTTCTTCTCTTCCTTACTACGATTATTGTCAGAAAATCGCGAAAGATTCTCCCTCACAGCCACAGCATTCGAAAAAATAATAATCGCATATTCACTAGACTCTCGGCAAGTCTAAAAACATGCGAAGAAATATCGTGTTGCTGCAAACAACCTTGACAGTCGGTCAAACGGTTGTATCAACATAAGTCGGTTTGACTAACTTGGGGGCGGAGTCAATGTTGGTCAAACCGTTTGAGCGTCTGTGGGCTGCATACGCAACTTCACCGGAATCTTTCAAGTCCAGCACAGACAGTTTTGAAACGGGGCGACGGAATACTCCAGCTTGTTCGTCGAGTTAACGTTGGAAGGTACTCTCGTACTAGTCTTTTCCAGAAGTTGTCCAGTCGTTTTTCGATCAACTCCCAGGACTCACAGAAGGTTTTTGTTATCCGTGATTAGGATTGCTAGCTGTTAAATACCACTTGAATTCCCTATTAGAAAGTGGCCTGGAGTTGATTATGGCCTCGGCTTAAACCAACTTCGTCTGCAAGGCCTCGTTGTCCATTTTGCGAACTTGAAGAAGACTGAAGGAAGCAGTTTTGATCGCACGAGCCTTGCGCTCCAAGGAGCCACACAGAAGGAGAGCTAAAGGCAGAATGAAAACCCGCTTTGTGTTCGTCGTAGTGAATGTAGCAGTAACTTCAAATTCTACCCACTTTATCTGTTCCTCCAGAATCTCCACGGCGTCTTACGAAGCGATTGATACATCTGGCTTCTTCGGGAAGATACCAAATACGTCTTGGTTCAGCCTAGCTAAGTTCTTCGATAGTTGTCAGGTGAGTGTAGCCCTTTTTGCTGGTATTCAGCTTCCTGTCAATGCACGTTTGCTTTCAGGGCCAGATCCCGGTTCATCCTTCGCTTTAGGCATTCTATCCTACGAAGGGCCATGAGGTTACTTTCTGGCATTTTGACTTCTTCGTGCATCCAGAGCAGGCCTGTTTGAAAGTGGTCGCTCACTCGAACTGTGGTTTGCTCTATAAGATAACGTGCTATCTTTTCGGCTTCGGACTCCATCTTTCGTGCTAGATGCATATCATTGCACTCACCGTTAATGTATGTCAGCACCAACTCGTTCAAGCCTTCACATTCGCAAGCGTGGAACCTAAGGTTACTCCGGTTTGCTAGCACCGGAGAAGCATCCATACAATATCCAACCTAATAATGTTTCCGTTGCAATTGGACCATTATTTCTGTCCTCGATAATTCTTGAAACCGCCGACGAGATATCTCGGAGACCGATCTGCAACCTTGGCTTGGTATTTTCATAACTTCGTATAAGCAAGCAAGTGTACATACTGCTTCTGAAGTTCTTTTAAGCGCAGCGTCTGGGCTGGTAGATTTTGAGATGACACTGTCATTTTTAACTGGATATCGCTTCTGTTTTCCAACCTCTGACGCATCAAACGTAACCATTTTCGTGTCACGTTCTGACCGCGACATGTCCCCAGTTCTATAAGCATAGTGGGAGTCTTTAAGCATAGTTGGACAGTAGGTCCGTGCACATCTAGTTCTTCTGTAAGGCTGCACTCGATTAGTGTGGTGAATGATCCTTCGTCCAATAATGCAAGTACGTCCAAACTTCCAGTAATTTGAACGATCCTGAAAAGTACCAACTGCCCACAGTGATGATAGATGTGACTTTTTTTCTTCGGTTGCTCGATAGTTCTCGAAGTAGAGTGAAGCAATGGATAATGGAGTCCGCCGATGCCGCAGAAGCTCGAATTTTTAAATTTTTCGAGCACTTAAAAAAACATTTATTCAGCAATATATTCGCCTTAACTGCAGGCCATTGAACGTTAGCAAGCCGTATATGTGCATTAAATGCTACCATAATGCAGGTTTTGGCCCGACATACGGCTGCTTAATTGCTAGGCCTTCAGAAATTTTGCACCCAGCTGTCAAAAATGATGACGTCTAGAGAGTAACGTCTCATTTGGAGAAAAACAACTTCTCACGTCGCTGCTGTTTCCTATTCTAACATGTTGATATGTGTAGATGTGAGAATGGTGTTGGGCTGGGAGGGAGAAACCAATACGAAATTTGTGTGCGTCAAGGTGAGCCGAGATTCTGCTGTCACGAAGTGTCAGTGTGAGCCGCCTACTAAAACAATGGACTAACATGATAAAAGCGCGTAATTAATTAAAGCATGTTTTTGCATTTTGTTGAAGGTGCCAAAAAAGCAGATAAGATTTAGTTTCTACACATTCAAAAGCAATGTCACAATAGAATCTTTGATTTAAATTAAAAAACAGTAGTGAAACATGCTTATTTTTACTCTTTTTCTATAATGAGTGAAATTAAATGCATAGAGAAATGTAGTCCTTTTTCAATGTTGGTCCGGATAGTCCGAAGGCACACATCAAAACGAAAATGGTGATTTCAACCAAGCGTGCCTTGATTATCGTTCGCGAGCTAGAATTATCTTGAAGTTTGTTGTATATTTAGTGTGTAGTATCGGTGTCTCCCTCCCAGGTGTTGGGCATGAACATGTAGGCCACCGGCATACCCTTTCCTGTCATTCATATGTATTGTACAAATTGAGCGTAGGACAAATTACGTTTTTTTTTCTTGCTATTGTTTATTTGTACTTTAAATAAGCTACAGAACTAAAAATATACAACACTGATTTATAGCTATGTAAATAAAACCTAACATAAGACCACTGCATACCGAATTTTGCCCTTCCTCTATATCAAAGCTATTAAAATAGTTTTGACGATTCTCTTTACGTGATTTTAAGTTCACACAAACACATGTGTCAAATAAAAATGTGATTCTTTATCTATAGTGTCCTTTTTAACTATTCCAATGTTGATGTATTATTTATGTATTATTGCATGTATATAGAAGCAATTCATATTCTCGGAAAATATGTTGTGCATTTGCAGGGTGTCTACCCATTTACAGCAATGAAATTCCCTGAGATTTCCAGGTTTTGAAAAATAATTCCAGGTTAAAGAAATTTTCCAAAATATGAGAATAGTTAATTTTGGATGATTAAAAACTTTTTTTTTCAAATGAAAGGTATTCTTGAAAATAAATGTATTTAACAAAGTATTTTTCACTTCAATAAAACAATAATATTTGTTGTGCTTAACGTGTAAACATATGAAAAAAAATCAAAAAAATGTTGTGGTTTCTATTTAATTGCTTCGAAAATCAAGTGTTTCTCAAATGATCTGAAAGTGGTTTAAATTCAGATATGAAAAAATAGTCTTTTCGATCTTAAGAAAAAAAAATCCTTTCCCTTAAAATTGGATTCAGATGTGTGGACATCAGCGATGGACCTACAATATTTTTTTCTGGAGAGCGGTTTAGGGTTTTTTGCTTTGGGGAAGTCAGAACTGGTAGTATGATTGCATTTGAAATAATTACTTTCATGACCTCTTGTTTAAAAAAAATAAAAATTAATTAATGAATTGTGAATACTAAAAGAAACCTATCAGGGAGCACGAGATGAGAGTTTGATTCCTAAGTTGAACACACATTTTTCTAAGTATAATTCTAATGCCATTTTTTTTTTGAATTTATAATGACGACAAGTATAGCAGCTCGATTTGCTTTAGCTTTTTAACATATTGCTCCGCTGATTTCTTTAAGAGTTTGTTTTAATATTTTGCTCGAGCTTTCTAAATAATGCTTCCAAGAATTTCGTTTTATGTGCCTACATTAATTCAATCTGGATTTTTTCTAAAGACAACCACATCAGGAATCATCCATCCAACAATTATTCCATTGATTTCTCTAGGTTTACCTACGGAATTCCCGTTTAAAGCATCGTCAAGAATTCAAAATTCCTTCAGGAAGTCGAGACGAACCAGCCAAAGGCTGAAAGTCTTGTTAATAAAGACAATAATAATAATTGATTCAGGAATTACTCCAATTTATTTTTTGGAAAAATTTCTCAATGAAATCATTAAATATTTTTTTAAGTCATTCATCCGACGAAATTTCAAGAATTTTTTTTTGGTTTTGGAGAAATTAAAAAAAAAATCAGCGGCGTTTAATTTTGAAAGACAATCCTGGAGTAACCAAAGATGAAACTTGTATGAGTTCTAAGTACGCCTCTGAAGGTGAAGATGCATCCAAATCTTGAATTTTCAAGAGCACAAAAACTAGAGAACCTGACAACCATTCGCACTGAAAATTTGATCGATTGGTCACCTCCAGCGAGTGACCAATGAGTTAAATTTTCAGCACAAACGGCTGTCTGGTTATCTAGACTGTGTTTCGATGCATCTTTATCAAAAAGACCTTGTAAATTGTTGATGAAATTCTCCCTAAAATATTAAAAAAATAGAATCTCTAATAATTTCCTACAAGACGTTTGAAGGAATTGCTTGGAGAAATTCGGATAGAATTCCTGTACTTTGAATAAAGTTTTGAATAATCCATAGAGATTGGGCAATTGAATTTGAAAAATTATTAGAGAAATGTTTGAACCACAGCAACAATATTTTGATGATATGCTGGAAACATTCCAAGAGAAATTTCTGTAGGAACCTAATGAGGAATCCTAGAATTGAATTTATCATAGATATCATCGAATAATGCCTGACGGGTTTGTGGAGCAGGTCCAGAATGATCGTGGATGAATATATGAAAAAATCCTTATGAAAATGCCTGGAATATATGAAGGGATTCGTGGAAAATGTCGAAACGATTTTTTTTTCAAAAACTTTGGAATAAACTTTTGTGGAAGCTTTGGAGTGCTCTAGAATTTTTGGACCAAATTTTGAGGAAATTCCTGTAACCATCCATTGATAAATTGCTGTTAGCATCCCTGGAGAAATTTCTGGAAACATTCATGAAGAAATAACTAGAATTCCTGAAGAATTCCTCGAGCAAAAATTGTTTGATTGAGGATATGTTTTGTCACAAAAACGACATATTCTACCATTTATTACTGTTGCAAATTAATTTCCCTGACTGTAGCCGAAATTCCCTGAGAATTCCAGGTTTTTTCCAGGTTGGATAAAATTCCCTGATAATTCCAGGTTTTCCAGATTTTTCCAGGTAGTAGACACCCTGATTTGAAATGCTGAGCAATCACTAATTTGCCCAAATGTGAGATAATTCGCGAAAAAAAACAAAAAGTATCTTAACTTTTGTATCATTTTTTTGAAAATGTGCCTCCAAATTATAGAACTACACACTTAGATTAAATTACTGGGGTCGGTAAAATTTTACTGGGTTTTGGAACTACCGAAAAAGTCAGTAAAATGAAAACTGTCGCCACGCGTAATTGAAAAGCAAATTTCACTATGTTTTATTTTTTATCGATATATGATATAAAAAGAAAGCTCTCTGCAAAATTTCAGTGAAAAATCTCTGTTTTTTTGATTTCTGACATTATTTTTTAGTTTACTGACTTTTTCGGTAGTTCAAAAACCCAGTTATTTTTACCGAACAGATTGAGTGTGTATACCATACGCCGAACAATATAGTAAACATATCGAGGCGGAAATGTGTAACTTGCAGGCCGTGTTACTCCCAGCCTAGATAAGACCCCCATCTCCAAGCCGAAAAGAAAACACTTATAGAGGGCTCAAATAAAACTCCCTCTATTTTCGGTCTCGGTGCACACTTGTATTCACACTTCCTTGACGTCCTACTTCCTGTTCCACTCTTGACTTTCCCTTCTCTATCCTTGCGTCCGTCCTCAACACCTCCCATTTTCTTATCCTTATCCTACCTAGCAATTCCTTCACTTCTTCGAAGCCCCTTTCACTGCAGCACCTTCTCCACTGCTCCTCCTTCGTTGCTCCTTCACCGACCGCTCAGACTTCTCCTTCTCTTCTGGCCAGGCGCGACGATGATTCCTTCTCTCTTCTTCTTCGGCTGCAGCCTCTCGTGGACCTCTTGCCTGTCCCGTGCGCCCCTTAAGTGTGGTGACGGACTCGAGGCTTCGGTGATTCGTGGATTCACTGGAAAACCTAGTTTTTGTGGCGCACTTGAAGGTCGAACTCGGCTCAGGGCTTTAGGGACACACTACTGGCGAGTAGGTTCTTCAATGGCGATTCTGAATAAAAACCGCGATGGTGATTTCAAATAAAAACCGCGAGGTCCTATGGATGAAGTACATGATACAAAAGGGCGAGTATTAGGAACTACTCGGTTGGACTTGTTTAGGGGTAATTTGGGTTCTGGTTTACATGGAAGTCCAGTTATCCTTCACACTTGCCTCCTCTCTACTAGTAAACTCAATTTAATATTGCACAGCACTTGTTCTTAGCTTATAACAACGACGTTCTTCTCCAATGATCACCATGTAATGAAGTGTCGTTCTGGTGATCATTGACCCCGAACCTTTGGCCGTTGACCCATCTTCGTCCATCTCGCCACCCATTTCGCCCCCATGGCCGCCCATTCGTGTGGTTTAGCGCAGCCCTTGTGGTGACTAGCGGTACTACTCTCGTCCTTCTTTAGGGTGGAGCTGTGTTGGCTGCGTTCGTGGCAGTTTTCGGGACATTCTACTCTAACCTATCTGCAAACGTTTTCTTTTTCTTTACAACACATTTACGAAACTGAACGCGAAAAATCTCATCAACACTAGACATCACACTGACACTGGTTACAAATGTTTTCCTTGCCTAGTGTTAATAGTGACCAACACTACAAAATCTAGCTGTTCCAGATCAAACGTTAGGCAACAATTTGTTGTTTCGATTGTACAGTTCACACATAGTAACCAATATATTTTGGACCCCTATATATTTTGGACTCCCTGGGCCATTTTACTGCAAATTTCCCAGTTTAAATCGAAAGACCATCTCACTTCGCATGCCATTTGGAAAGATAGGACTATTCCGCACTGGCATCAACCGTTTGTACATAGAAAATGTGTTTATTTTATCTGAAATTAATTTAATTTAATCGGTTCATCCATGCAACCGTTACAACACGCTACACACAGAAATTGAAGCCGTCAGAAATTTTTCAAATGTAAACACAAACTTTTTTCAAATTTCTGAACTAAAAGCGTATAATTTCTTCGGTTTTCCATTGTCAATCGATTGATTAGACTATGGGCAAGTATAATATGCTATATATAATCAGTGTCATGGACTTTGTCACCAAACGATAAAAAATGCCGGGGGTCCAAAATATATACTTTGAGGGTCCAAAATGTATTGGTGTGTCCAAAATAATGAAAAACAGTGTTTCACAATTCAATTATTTTCGACGTTTTTTGGATCCTACATGACCGTATGGGCATTTTTATCTCGTAGAGGAAGTTTTTCTTAACATTTTGGCATGTTCTTTGCCTTGTTTACGTTGTGCAACTAATTGATTGGGACAAAAAACTAAAATCACTTCCTTAGGGGGTCCAAAATACGACCGTTACCTTAGCCCTCTGTAAATTTTCAACTTCTATTAATTTCTCTCGTCGCTTGCTTGCGATTCTATCATTTTTTTTATTTCATTATTTTTGTTACTCCCTTTCACTCTGAGTATAAAGGTCCTAACGAAATGATAGCGGAACGGTAACGAAAGCGAAATTGGTTCGACCGAAATGAAAAACACCATTTCTACTGAGCTGTCAACAAATGAGAGTGTACCAACACTAAGTCGACAAGCGTGTTATAGTTCATGCTGGTGAACTAGTTCCGCTTTCCGTTGCCGTTCCGCTATCATTGCGTTCGGGCCTCAAGCCAAGAAAACCAATAAATGTTCATAATAATAAAGTCATGCGATGATTAAACCTTGTAAATTTAAAACAATATTGGCAGTCTTCACATGAACAAAACCGATGTTCAAATTTGGTTTGAACCTTGCAACTTGTGTTGAATCGCGAACACGCTACGTCTCTGTACAAGTGTACCAGGCTATACCCAGTACATGTGTACTCCGGTTCAAAAATCTGTTCAAACTTTGGTGTAAATAATGACATGAAGCAGGCAGACCGATAACTATTTATTGAAATCCACGCGGACGAAGTTTAACGATCATACCTATCTGGAATTTCTTTGGTAAAAATCTCAAGACTATTGAGGCTTGAATAAATGTTTTACTTAAGCAGAACAACTAGGATCAATATTTAAGTTAACATTTAGCGCTCACTTTATGAAAAACGAAAGATTTAACTATTTCATACAAAAAACACGATAATTAGAATTTACATTGTGTTCATTAGAGAGGTTTTAAACTAGAAGGGTTCATTCACCTCTGAAAAAAAAATAAGTGGTATTAATAAGCGTGGATTTCAACTGGTTTCTGTCTGTCTGTTTTATAATATCATTGTCAACCTCGGATGTAACTGAGGCTTTGTATTCAAAATTGGACCGCTGTAGCAGTCGAGGTACAAATGAACCGGCGTTCGAAACAGTGTTAAAACCGATGTCCACTTTACACATGATTGGGTTTTGATTCCGGTTCAAGAGTCTCGATTTGAACACGAGATCAGAGTACTAGAAAAGTACGAAACCGCCTGAACCAACGTGTTCAGAGTTCATTTGGGAAGAGAAGTCATCGGTTACGTGAGTGGATTTTAGTCCTGTTCTTAATAGAGTTGTTGGACAACCTTACATAGTTGCAGAACTCAAAGATGGGTAGGTTATATTTCATTGGACCTGTTTGCATATGAAGGTTTATGAATAACCTCCGAAAGATCTCTAGTTACGTTTTTAGATACGTAGGGCTACACTCAAACAATCGTTGAACTAGAAACTTGTCAGAGTGGACGTAATTTGAGGCTTCAGTGTACAGGCATCAGCCTCTATCTTGTCGGCGATAGGCTGAGTAGGTATCTGTGTGTGCCAGTGCGCGGGCAAATCCTTGTACAAAGAAAACATACCGAACATATAATCTCTTGCTCGGAAAATGCGAGTTGAATCCCGCCCAAGCCCAGCGTACACCGCGCCACATAAAACCACCCGTAAATCGTGCGCACCAGTGAAATATAGCCCCCTTGCCTTGCGGAGGAGCAACGAAGAACAACAACACAGATTTGTGTATGGCTCTGTTTTTGCAAAGATTTCCGATGGAATTTCATTAGAAGGATTTCCAGCGAAAAGAAAGGCAGACCTCGGACTTGAGAGAGAGCCGTACAAATATAGTGATTGAATGTTTCATTCAATTGAACTTTATCTCTGATACGGTTTCGAATCGATTTTAGGAGCCCTCGGTGTGACGCAACTGGTTCCGAGAAGAACTTATGCAAATGCTCGGTTGCTAAATCTTTGTTTCGGACGATTTCATTTGCGAAAGCTGAATAGGTACTTGCTGTTGCTTGCTTTTGAACCGTTCGCTCAGATATAGGGTACAGTGGGGGCAAAGTTTCTGTTAAAAATTTCTAGTTTAACTGAAAGCTTCAGTCCGCACAATATTTCATGGAGGAGGTTTTTCTCACGTGTAAAAGGTAATTGTGAAAAATACAGATATAGTTTTCGAATTTAAGGTGATTATAGAACAAAACCACACCTCCAATTTTCAAGAGCACAAGACTTGAGAACCAAACAGCGCTCCACGTTGCAAATCTATCCCATTGGTCACCACCAGCAAGCAAGCAATTTGATTGGTTTTCTACGAGAACTGTGTTCAGATACTCTCGTCTTGTGAACTTGATTTCAAATTCAAGCCTTGGCTTCTTTTTATACTTACCTTAATGTAACATGCCAGATTGTGCAAAAAAGTTACTTATTCTAGATTTTAATCTTAGTTTTGTTATAAACTGCAATTATTGAACAATAATTAACCCTTTTGTGGGTAGTTTTTTTTTTTTTTGATCAAAATGTAGTGAGCACTTTTGTTATTTGCGAACTTTTGCCAACATTCTCCTATTTTTTGCCTCTTGATTTTGACATAAGTCTGTTCAGCTAAATTGTTGTCAATCCATTGTGTCGAATACATTTTTCTTCAACTGTTTTGTTATTTTTATATTGAATTTTCCACTAAGGTCAAACTTTTGTCCACCGTACTCTACACGGAAAATCATCCATTTGCTGTTTGACTCGGCTTCCTCGGTGCACTCCGAGTCAGAGCTTCATAGATTAAGATTCTCAGATGCATTGATGCGGGAAAAGATGGACCCATGGCGAGTTGCACACCGAACTCTGGTGTGGAAATCTTCCACATTCGGACGAATTTAGACGAGGGCCGTCAGAAGGGTGCCGAGGTGGAATTAATTTTACAAATGGATTGTGCTGCACTGCACTGCACTGCTCCAGATCAGACAATGAATGCCTAATCTGATGATGGGAGATGCAGCTGCTTTGAAGTAGGATATTTTGCCTATTAATGGTTATTTTTGAGTTGGCAGTGGGGGATTGCAGAATTATCTGATTAGGGTAGGTGGAAATCCTGGAAGGTATTCTGGACTTATGTCAATAGGATGGTGCACTCAGAGATTAGGCGTTGTTTCATATTATAAAAGTGTAGTTAGTTTGATTAAGTTACTATGGAAAGCAAAAACGAAATATAATCTGTAGCAAAGGAGGATTCAAAGAGCTTGAAGATTAAATTGGAACTCATGCCTTAAGGTGAAGATGAATCGAAGCCAAACCTCAAATTTTCAAGAGCACAAATCTGGAGAACCGAACACCCGTTTGAGCTGAAAACTCAATCGATTGATCACCACCAGCTAGGGATAAATCGATTAAGTTTAAACGGATGTTTGATTCTCCAGAATTGTACACTTAAAAATTTTAGGCTTGGCTTCGATTCAACTTCACCTTAACAATAACATGAAAGTATGTTCATGTAAACCCCGGAATACCAATTCGTTTATCCTTCAATATTAAAAGAAGCATGCCTGGAGTTATTTTAGAAGTAATTTCTGTAGGAATCCGTGGAGAAATTCGTAGAGAAATTCTTGCTTGAATTCCTGAAAGAATCTCTGGAGAAGCTCCCGTAGAAACTCTTTTAGAAATATGAAGGAAGATGAATTCCTGATGGAACAAATTCATTGATAAATTTATGGTAGCCAGGATGATGCTTTCGGTAAATCCCTTAAGAAATCTCTGAGGAAACTCTGTAGAAATAAAAACCAATTTCTTAACCTTGTTTTTGCAGGAAATTGAAGGATTTGGTTCAATAACTTCAAATTATTTTCAAGTTATCGAAGCCAATGCAAATATTGATTTTCGTTTCGTTCATTTCTATCATTCCATTGCAACTCAACCATGACATCCCATTAGCTGTATCGATTGAAACTATTGAGCTGACTTTTCCACCGTTATAAGCTCACAATGAGTTTCATTTCCCGAAGTATATCCCAATCCGAGCCAGTAGTTATCATACACCGGATATTAACACTGGATTCTGGGAACTTTTCACATGTCCGCTTGGCTACACCTACAAACGTTCCGTAGGTACATGGGATCCGATTCGAGTCATTAGTCTGATGATGATGATGTCGAGGACGACGATCCAGGTGACGATGGACGGCAATAGGTGACAAAGAGTGTCCCTCTCGGCACCGACCTCTCCAACGGAAACGGCGCACAGTGGATGCACTTCATGCAAATGTTGGTTAGAAGTACAAATCTCAGTCAAATAGTTTGAAAATGCTCCTTATTTGACAAAACATGATTTTTTAACGTAATATTTTCAAAATATTAGACGGAACAAAATCATTTACATTTTACATTTTATAATTTGTAATTACCTTAAACCCAAATGTTTGCCTTGCAAATTCCGGGAGCATAACTTGAAAACTCACTATCTGTTTATTAATTTCAAGGCGACGAACGTTTCGGTAAAAAAGCTGTGGCAGATAACGTCTGAACATGGTTTTCTGGCGAAACTAATTAGGCTGATACGTGCTACGCTGGATGGTTCGAAATCAAGTTTTGGAATTCCAGAGAAGGTGTCAACTTAGTTTATGGCGTTTATGAATCGATCGCAGGTCGAAGGCCTTCGAGCCTCTGAAAAGAGAGACGGTGAAGTCTGACCATTAATTCAACTAAAATGAAGTGTATGGTTGCAGGTAGAGATATAAGTAGGCTTGATGTTGTAGGTGCTGAAGTAGTGTTTGAAGTTGTTGAAGAATTTGTTTACCTTGGAACACATGTGACATGTGACAACGACGTTTCCCGAAAAGTGAACAGACGTGTTGCGGCTGCGAATATGGCCTGTTGCGGTCTACGTAACCAACTTAGTTTGTTTAAGGCTGAATTTAAGCATTCGACTCACAATCGGATAACATCTTGGTTTCAAAGCACCAATTAAACATTTCATGTGGAAGCTTTTTATAATTTAACTAATAAATTCAGCGATTTTATTAACAAATTCAACTGCATGCCTTTTAGATCATACTATACGTTTGTTTGTTCACCGACAATTCATTAATTTCATCTTCTTTACTCATATTAGCAAAACTAAGACAGTTGACAGGCTAGCCGTCAGATTTTCAGCTTTCCTGTAGGTGTTTCTGCCGCAGCTCCAACGGGTGTAATGCCGTCCGGTACATCCCCCTCTCCGTAATTCTGCTTCGGTCCAACAGGATTACCTGCTGAAAGAACGTTGATCACGGCAAGTTTAGATGCGGAACGACGTAGAACACCAGTTCCAGTCTGAACATCTGCCTGCCGTATTCGACCACCCTTTCCAGGGATAACCATTATGACCTTACCTCGAGGTTCCTTGTTGTCTCACCCACGATAGAAACAATATCTCCTTCTTGAATGGGCAGATATTCTCGAATACATCTGGTCCAGAACTGATCCAGAACATATTGGCACAGATTCCATTCGTTTCGCAGTACCTCACCTCCCGTTTCTCCCGTTGCCCCCCTCCGGCAGAGGTGCCACCCAAGGCACTTCAAGACGCACTTTGTACACGATGCACCATAGGCACCGTTTTGCTATCATCTGTAATACCAGTCAACTAGAGGCTCGGTGACGCGATGATCTTTTGGCAGGATTATTGGGAATTTCACATCGTATGCAGCTTCTGTTTAACCTGCTAAACGAAGAACGCCGAAATCGTCTATGAATGGTGATAGTTGCCTGATTGGGCTTGAGCTTTGTAGGTATCCAGTATGTTCCAGAATCTCATCAATTCGTACTGCTACATACCGTTTGTACTATCTAGCGTATCAGGCGATCCAGGAAAGGGCAATTTTAGAGTCGCTCCAAAAGAATCTGCGACTTACAAAAAGGGTGTGATTCTCGGCGATGGATTTCGCTAATCAGCTCCCGATAACGACCGCTTGTAGCTCTAATCGAGGGACTGACAGGGGCTTCAGTGGAGCCACTTTGAAAAAGCTAACACTCACTTACTTGATACTTGATGGGCTACAATTTGCTACGATGAATCTGCGCCGAATGGATGAGTCTTCTCCATTGGGCTCGATCCTGGGCCAATCGCTTCCAGCCGCCCTGAACGTTAAGTGCCCTCAGGAGGACAACTGCAAAAAGCCATCGTGTGCGCGGTCTAACACGAAGTCAGCGGTCTGATCCGGGTTCTCTGTTGAATAATATCTTTGCTTGCCGTTCTTCCGCCACACGGGCAACGGGACCAGCCCAACGCAGCATGCCGTGTTTTATGCACTTGACAATATCCACCTTTTTATGCACTTGGTACAACTCGTGATTCATGCAACGCCGCTCGATACCGTTTTCTAATTTACCGCCGAGTACTGTTCGCAGCTTTTTGCGTTCAAACACCCCGAAAGCTCTCCGGTCGACTTCCTTCAATGTCCATGATTCATGGCCATAGGACAACCGAAAGGGTGAGTGTCTTGTATAACGCGAGTTTTGTTTTTGTTTGCACTCTACGGAACCTCAGCTGGTTACGGAGACCGTAGGAAGCCTGACTGCAATAAGTCTTTTCACCTCGCGGGTAACATCATTTCGCACGCCACTATTGTTCCAAGATACACGAATTCTTTCACCACTTCAAACTTTTCACCACCTAGCACCGTTTCGCAAAGCCAAGGAGCATATGAGAACGTGTGTACCGCATTGTTCTGATAACACCTTCGAGCGCTCTGTTAAACAGCAAGTTAAAAAGAGCGTCACTCTGTTTCAATCGATCCAAGGTTACAAACGATGATGAAATCTCGTCCACCACCCACACACTCGATTTCGATCCATCAAATCAGTCTAATCAGCTTCGCCGGAAAGCCATGTTCGGACATAATTTGCCACAAGTCTTTTCTCTTCATTGAATCGTACGCGGCTTTGAATTCTGCAAGTTGTACTCTCGGAATTTATCTAGAATTTGACGCAGGGTAAACATTTGATCCGTCGGTGATCGGCCCTCTCGAAAACCAGCTTGGTATTCGCCGACAAAGGACTCCTCATACGGTCTCAATCTGTTGAACAGAATTGCAGACATGATTTTGTACGCCGAATTAAGGAATGTTATCCCTCGATAATTGGCACACTCCAGTCGATACTCTTCCTTGTACAAAGGGCAAATGAGACCATCTAATGAACTAGTAGGCATTTGCTCTTCCTCCCATATCCTCGAAATGATACGGTGAAGGAGTTCGTACAGCTGCTCACTTCCGTGTTTGAGGAGTTTGGCCTGGAGCTCGTCCTTCCAAGCAGCCCTGTTGTTCTTCAGCCAATTGATAGCGTTCTTTACCTCATCTAGCGGAGGAGGTTCCACAGCCTGTTCATCGACATCGATTTGGATTCTACTACCAGATCCACTTCCGTTATCTCCGTTCAACAAAGACTGGAAGTACCCTTTCCACCTGGCGAACATGTAGCATGGTCACTTTTGTGTAAATATTATTTTAAGATTTATTCAATATAAATATAGATGTACATAAATTGTTATATAATTATATTATTTTTTTTCATGTTCTTCAATGTTAATTTATTATTCGTGTTAATTTATTTTTTCATTTAATCATATATTATTTCATTGTCAAAATTAACAAATTCAATAGTTCACTTAAATATGTGCGATATTCAATATCACAGTTCAAAATGAAATGCACTTTTCCAAAACCGCATGCAAAACTTGCATACAAGTCGCCTTCTACCAATACTATATCAGATAAAAGTCCCTGTCGCCTTACACACTACACCACGAAACACGAATAAGCCTAAGGTTCAAAGTTCAAGCCCGAACGTTAACGATCGTTATAAATAGATCGGAGTCCAAAAATAGACGGAACGATACAGGTCATTCAGATGGAATGGTAGCGAAAGAGATAGCGCTTCAATCGGTTCTCATTCGTAGTTGATGAGGATCGTCGTTTGAAAAGGTCGTGAAATTACTTCGGTGATTTTACGTACTTCCGTCCACGAAGATGTAAAATCACACCTTATCTGAGGACTTTCAGAATCTCTACTCGTCCATTTTGACCTGGACCGTGGAAGAGGCGAGAGTGCGTGAATATTTTTAGTGTCGCGGTGTGTTTAATTTGGTAATTATTTAAAAATGTGAGAAGTCTTTTTAGATTAGAAATAATGTTACTTTTGTTCCTTTCTGTAGTGTAGTAAAGTTCGTTAGCCTCAGTTCGAAAGGTTACGTGCGGTCAAGCTAGTTTGTGTGTGCGTTTGTGAATAAAATAGGTAATTGTGAACTTTTTGTTGTGTGGAGAATTATTTTTGCTAAATGCGTCGAACAGCCGTTCGACGGCTTTTTATCTAGGATCTGCATCTAGCGATCAACGGCCCAAGCTCGGCACACCGCATCTACCGCTAAACGCTGCTCTCGACCCCACGCTTTAGCGTTCAGAAGTCCCGGTTTGAGGGGAAAGCCGGAAGGGAACAAACCGTTCCGACAGAGCGGCCACCACCATTTCTATTACCTCGTGGACAGGCCACGTGTGAAGTCCCCGACGATCCCCACCGTCGTCAACTGCGTCATACGTCACCGACGCACGTGATTTCCGGCGTGCGACACTTCATCAAGGAGTAAATCCAAAAAGTCGCAGTTCGTTGCCGTATTTGGAGTAGTAGCCGCAATACCACCATCGTCGATGTGCTAATTTCGGAATCCTGCTTTGCCGTCCCATTCTTCGTCCAGCACTTCTGCTTTGCCAGCCCATTGAACGGCCGTCGCTTCTGCTTTGCCGGCGGCATTCATCGCAGCTTCTAAAAGGGTCCGTGAGTACAAGCCAAACCAAACTAACCATGCGCATGCGTTAAAACTCCACACAATAACCGAGCTCGAAGATAAGAAGAAGATGATCGATAAATGTCGATAGAATTAGTTTAGCAAATCCGCACACACATTAGGGAAAGTAGGAAGAAGAAGTAGAAGAGGAAAGGAACACACAATTATGAATAAAACCTAGGTTATCAAATTTGAATAAATTTCTAAATGTTTTTGCTGTTCTCAACCAGATTATGTATTTTTGTAATATGTTAGTGTTTTCCCTGTAACAGTTTTTTTGGTCTTCGAGATTTCTCACGTTTCGCGTCGTTCTACCTGTTTCTTTTTCTGTTTTTTGTACGCCAGGATAGACTGCCTGGGAAATCAGTCTCTCCACTCACGTGTCTGAAGCGGACAGGGAAATTGGAATTAGTGAGTTCTTCCAGTGATGATACTCGTGAGTGGTGTCTTTTTGTGTCGGTAGAACGACGGTCAACATCAACTATTTTTTGAGAATCGCTTAAGGCGACCTCTATAACTGAGAAATCTCGATCCACTATTCCTTTGAGTTTTCTGTATCGTTTCCTAAAATGCTATTTGGACTCTTATAAAACAAACCCGCCCTGAGGTTGGGTTTCTTGCCGGGCAAACATAACTCGACAGACGGTCCTCTTCGGAGGTGGCGCTAAAGCCGTCTGTTTCTTGAGCCAGGGAACGAAACAGGAGACGGAAAACCTTTAGCCGTATTTTACGTGCTACAAACACCATTGCAAGTTTCCTTCGCGGTTGTCGCACATGGCGGAAGACAGCATTGTTTTTCTCCGCTCACTATTGACAGATTCGTTGAACCATCGTACGTCGCTCTGTTCCATAACTTCTTGCGCCTGAGCAATTACTGCCTATTCATGCTCCTTTCTCTTTCTGCGATGGATCAGTTTTTTGGCTGCCCTTGCTTTCTTGTACCGCTCTCTGCTTGGACAGGTACCAAACAATAGCATCCGGCTTCTAGCCAAGTTATTTTTTGTTTTTCCGACCCTCCACTCAACCCTTCTTCTTCTTTTTTCTGGCGTTACGTCCCAACTGGGACAAAGCCTGCTTCTCAGATTAGTGTTCTTATGAGTAGCACTTCCACAGTTGTTAACTGAGAGCTTTCTTTGCCGATGGACCATTTTTGCATGTGTATATCGTGTGGCAGGTACGAAGATACTCTATGCCCTGGGAAGTCGAGAAAATTTCCTTTACGAAAAGATCCGCGACCAGCGGGATTCGAACCCATGACCCTCAGCATGGTCATGCTGAATAGCTGCGCGTTTACCGCTACGGCTATCTCCACTCAACCCCCACACCAAGAAGCTCAGTATGAGCCACCTGGTAGTGGACGCATCTTTTTATACATAATAAACATAATTTAAAAAGTAAACTTTCAATGCTAAGGTGAGAGCGAAGAACGCATTCAACAAATATGACTATGGGATTTCCCAGTGGAATAGTATTTCTTTGAAGGGATCCTTTGAACGACAAAAGCTAATTAAAACTACAAATGAACTTTAACACTTCACTTTTTGCAAAAAAAAAATAAAATACTAAAAATCACTAAGGTGAGCAAATACCTTTAAACTCTAATATGTGTGTTTATCTGTCGAGTGCTCGACACTGAAGAAGTCTGTAAGTCGCAGACGAAATAGGCCTATCTGTCAAGATAAACAACACATATTAGAGTTTAAAGGTATTTGCTCACCTTAGTGATTTTAGTATTTTATTTTTTTTTTGCAAAAAGTGAAGTGTTAAAGTTCATTTGTAGTTTTAAACATACTCTAATAATCCCTCCCAAAGTTTAATATAAAAAAGTGTAGTGTAAAGCTAATTAGTTGATAAATAAATGACACAGATAATTTAACTGGAGTGTAAATCTAAAACCTGTGTACCTTGGAACACTTGTGACATGCGACAGCGACGTTTCCAGCGAAGTGAAAAGACGTGTTGCGGCTGCGAATACGGCCTTTTACGGACTACGTAACCAGCTTAGGTCCCGCAGCTTGCAAACGGAAACAAAATTCGACCTGTATAAAACATTGATTCTTCCGGTGGCTCTCTACGGGCACGAAACGTGGGCGTTGAAAGAGTCAGACCGGAAAGCTCTCGGTGTTTTTGAGCGTTAAGTGCTGCGGAAAATACTCGATGGGAAACTCGAAAATGGTGTGTTGCGCAGACGCACGAATCATGTGTTGTATCAAGTGTACAAAGATGCGAATATTATCAATCGTGTAAAATACGGCAGACTTCAGTGGGCTGGTCACTTAGTGCGAATGTCGGAAGAAAGAATTGCGAAAATAATATTCAGCAGGGAACCAGGTAGAGGTCGGCGGCTTCGGAAAAGACCACGAATACGCTGGCTGTACGCAGTGGAAGAGGACCTGGCGACCCTAAACGTTCGGGGCAACTGGAGAAGTTTCGCCCAAGACCGACGAAGATGGAGCTCTACAATACGCCCGGCAATGGCGTGACGCTACGCTGTAGCCATCAAGGTATCAAGGTAGGTAGGTAAATCTAAAACAAAAAGAGCAATAAAGAAAATTGACAACAAAGCAAATAACAGTTCTAGCAGCATTTCATAAAAATTCGTTGATATTCGATTTGAAGTTCTTCTCTTCCGTCATTCTCTGGCACTCCCGTCGAACCTACCGTTCTTTGGTCTTCGTTGAGCACCACTTCTCGCGCTACTGTACTCACCGCTCCGTGGACTGACTCCCACAGATCGCTGAGGTTGATGTTTTCGTTGATTTCGCTAATCCGCTCGTCGAGCTCTTCATGGTACTCCGCTGCTACACCATCTGCTGACAGGAGTTGGATATTGAAACGCAACGATTATCGATTTCTAGAACTCAAAACGGTTGATAATTGCGCTCGAATTTTGCTTACAACGAGATGGTGGTCTGAGTCTAACAACGATGACATCGGAAGAATGTCGGCCGTCTACCAAAACATGGTCGATTTGGTTGCAAAGTTCGCCATTTGGGTGTTGCCAGGTGTGCTTGCGGATATCATTGCGTGCAAAGTAGGCGCTACTGATGACCATCCGTCTGGTGGGGTCTATCGCGCTGAATTCAAGTTCTACAGATGTTAGCCAACTGTCTTTCTGAATAGCAGCCAAACCAGCACACGCCAACTTTTCTCAATTCACGAGACAAAAGGCTCACTCGTCCAGGTTCATTCAAGGTCCTGACGTTCCAGGTACC
Organism: Aedes aegypti; assembly: GCF_002204515.2. NCBI lineage: Eukaryota > Metazoa > Arthropoda > Insecta > Diptera > Culicidae > Aedes > Aedes aegypti. The sequence goes on from NC_035107.1 coordinate 252,185,607, forward strand.
GAGGTTCCAATTATAGTCCTCGTATAGTCGTTGCCAGGTCGGTTGTCGAAAATAACGTTCGTTTTTTGTTCTATCTTTATTAACGAGATTTTTAGCCCTGGGCTAGTTCATCTCGGGACCAACGGCTTTACTTCCCTTCCGAAGGAAGTCGTCACTGAAAATTTTTAGTGACTATCTCGGGGATGGGATTCGATCCCAGGTCCTCGGCGTGAGAGGCGTATGTTCTAACCACTACACCAGGTCCGTCCCCATTTCTTTTTTCTTCATTTTTCGTGGTGGATAATGAATTCGGTATGCTATCTTACCGGGGTCGCGCCACCTACATCACGTTGATGGGACTGCCATCTTAGGTGTAGCTGACGTGATACTCAGCCGCTAAATGCCAGAACAGACGCTGTTTGAGCCGCACCTTCTGGTGTACAGACGCTCGGAATGTACCTCCTCACTGTAGCTGATGTCAGAAGGACAACAGTGCCCAGGCTGCACTAGCAGCTAAGTGCGCAACCCTTATCTGGTGGTCTTTGTCATCATTTGATCCGTGGAAGCGTGAGTTAGGAACTGGTTAGGACCAGAGCTATGTTGGTCGCTCCTTCCTGATTGTCCACGTACCATTCTGCAGTCTAAAAATATCGCTATCGACCCGAGCGGGTCAAGAATGCTCATCACGAATCTCAGAACGTTTCGCTGCGTTGTGGTGAATTTGATGATCCTGGTTTTCCAGTAACTTGACGGAGTACATTATAAAATCTTCCTCCGGTACCCAGCAGTGCTGGAAAAGTTCGCATCACGAAGCAGCTCACGAGTGTATACCAACGCATAACAAACATCACATACTCGGGAACTGGCTAGGTGTGAGTAAGTCCGCATCCGTCTGCTCGGGAGAACATGTCAAAAGAAGTAGCAGCAAGCTCGGGAGCGTTTACTCGCGAGTAACCGAACAAGGTGTGATTTATTATGGTTTTGACAGACAAATTAATTGTATAACCATCATATCGATAGTAAACTACTAGTTTGTAGTCAAATGCCCTTGAAAACCATAAATCTCGGAGGGGAAGAAGCTTTTTTCCCAAAAGCACAATATGACTCTGAACAGCTACGAAGCGGTTCGCGAATCACTTTTAGCTTCAGTTATTCGGGAGCCGACAGATGCGAGTAAACCAGCGCTCTGACGCTCGGGAGCGTTTGGTTTTATTTTTGTTCCAGTTCAGAAGAAGTGTTCGCCACTTTCCATCACTGGTACCCAGGCCATGTCAAGAACACGCTCCACTTGCTTTTCCTTGTCGGCGTTGAACTCCTTCTTCGTTTCTGTTGTGCTTACTCCGACAATCTGCAGCACCTTCAACTAGTTTGATCGCCAGTAACGAAGTTCAAAGCCTTTTTTTTTTTTTTTTTTTTTTTTTTTTTTTTTTTCTAAGCAATGGGGGGATAATCTGCTCAACAGACGCCGTGTGGGGTTAGGGACCATTTACTACATGCAAGCAGTAAACAGGACTACACCCCCGACCCACTAAACCATTTCCATTGCCGCCAAACCCTTCGTCTCTCCGGGACCACCAAGAAGGCATTGCTTCGGAGAGGGGCTATTGCACATCGCATCCTCCAGGTTAGCTGCGTAGCCATGCAGCAACGAACATCGATGACACGCTTATGGGGGTCCACCAAGGTAGCATGCTGGCGCTTTGCCAGCTTCCCAAGTGGTCCTCACCTCCCGTTGTCCGCTGAAAGCGGGCATGGTCGACCACTACGCCCGCGCCCAGCTGCACCGCAGGTATCAAGAACTGATACTGCGGGCTTCGCAATTTGACCTACTGAAGGCTCAGGCCCTATCAGCTAGCACCAGCTGGGATTGCTGACGAAGGGGCCTCCACCTGCCCCGAACAACCAGAGGCTCGTATCCACCCAGTAGGCCGGCGCCACGACAGCAGCGCTACCAGGATGTTCTCCCCGCGGCCACTTAATCGCTGTAAGGGTCGATTTCGACCGTAGGGCACCGGTATGACCTACGTGGCCGACTGCGAACCCTTGGACCACCTGTTGTTTAGCGTCTGCACTAGCCACTCCTCGAGTCCACTCGCCACCTCCTTTGCAGTTCCGAGACGATGTGGGTGATAGCCGATGAAACGGCATTCCAGCCAAACTCGTCTTCACACATCCTCTGGACCAAATTGTCCGGAGTCGTGTCCCGACCGCATGTGGCTAACATGCGGTCACACGAACAAAACGTGTTCCGCCGTTTCCTCTAAACCTGCACAAACTGGACATTCGGGAGAACCCGCATGACCGAAACGGTGTAGATACTGTCTAAAGCAACCATGGCCCGAAAGGACCTGTGTCAGGTGGAATGTTAGTTCCCCATGGCGCCTATTGACCCAGATATCTAACCTCGGAATCAACCTGTGAGTCCACACTCCCTTGGTGGAACTGTCCCACGCACGCTGCCATTTGACCATGGAGGCCAGTCTGGCAGTCCTGCGTATGCCTCTTGTGCCGCGCATTTCGAAGCACTCTATGTCTTCCATGATAAGGATACCAATAGGCACCATACCGGTGATGACACAAAGTGCATCGTGTGACACGGTACGGTAGGCGCTCGCAACCCTCAGGCACATTAGCCTATAAGTACTCTCTAGCTTGCTACGGTAGCTCTTGGTACTTAAGGCCGTGCCCCAAGCCGGGCCACCATACCTCAGTATGGACGAGGCGACACTGGCCAGAAGCTTTCGCTTGCTGGCGTACACCGCAGAGCTATTGGACATCATCCGGGACAGTGCCACAATAGCTGTGGAGGCTCTCTTGCAGGCATAATCGACGTGGCTACCGAAGGTAAGCTTATCGTCGATCATCACCCCCAAGTGTTTGACGGAGCGCTTCGAAGTGATCGTGCAGTCGCCTACACTGATCACCGCTTGCTGCACCGACTTTCGGTTGTTGACAACAACCGCCTCAGTTTTGTGGTGAGCCAATTCCAGTTTCCTGGAGCTCATCCACTCCTCCACAATTGCGATCGAGTGGGCTGCAGTCAATTCCACTTCTTCGATCGATTCACCGTAGACCTCCAGCGTAATATCGTCGGCAAAGCCAACGATGACCACACCCGCCGGGAATTTTAATCTCAACACCTCGTCGTACATGACATTCCATAACACCGGGCCCAGGATGGAACCTTGCGGGACTCCTGAGGTTATGTGAAAGCACTTCCGACCCACCTCTGTGTCATAGACTAATACCCGATTCTGGAAGTAACTTCCGAGAATCTTGTACAGGTATTCGGGTATCCCCAGACGCAGGAGCGCATCAGCAATAGCCGCCCAACTGGCACTATTAAATGCATTCCATACATCCAGAGTCACTACTGCGCAGTAGCGAATACCCCTCCTCTTACGCTGGAGTGCTATCTCAGCGGTTTTCTTAACCGTCAGAATAGCGTCTACAGTGGACCTCCCTTTCCGGAAGCCGAACTGGTTGCTTGAGAGACCATTTACACCCTCGGTGTACCTCGACAGTCTGTTGAGGATGATCTTCTCGAGCACTTTCCCCACCGTGTCAATCAAGCATATTGGTCTATACGCCGACGGGTCACCAGGTGGTTTCCCCGCCTTTGGCAATAGTACCAGGCTCTGCCTCTTCCACGCATCTGGAAATACTCCCTCGTCCAGGCATATCTGCATAGCAGATCTGAACATACCGGGAGCCTCCAAGATTGCGACTTTGAGGGCCAGGTTTGGAACTCCGTCCGGACCTGGTGCCTTCCCCATGCTTAGGGATTTTGCAATCCCTACAAGTTCCTCATCGGTTACTCTATCCTCATCGCCAGCCCCAATCCCCGGCTGTCCTACAAAAGGAGGCCATGGGCTAGGGTTGTGGCGCGGAAAGAGCCCCTCGATGATCCCCTCCAGCATCTGTGGAGATTGCTCCGTAGGAGCAATTGCACCTCTTGTCTTCGCCATAACGATCCTGTAGGCATCACCCCACGGGTTCACGTTGGCACTCTGACAGAGTCTCTCAAAGCAGGCCTTTTTGCTTGCCCTTATCTCGGACTTCAGCGCGACTTTGGCAGCGGTGAACACCGCCCGTCGTTCTTCACGCTCCTGCTCGGTACGTGCTCGCTGCATCCGCCTCCTGGCCCGTAGGCAGGCACGGCGCAGGTTCGCAATTGCTTGAGTCCACCAGTACGTCGGTGGTCTCCCATTTCTAGGGTGGACTTTCCTAGGCATGGTCGCATCGCACGCACGCGAAAGCACCGCTACCAGTTCGTCCCCGCTTAGGCCGAGTAGGTTACGCTCACGACGGAGCGCCTCCCTAAGTACTTCGTCATTGAAGTACGATGTCTTCCACCTACGAGGGCTTGGCCGTGACCTAGCCGCTTCCTCTACGCGCTGCCTGCTGTTGTTGTAGTCGATACTGTAGCGAACCGCCAGGTGGTCGCTGTGAGTGTAGGCATTGTCTACCCTCCAGTTCGAACTACTCGTTAGGCCAGGACTACAAAAAGTAACGTCGATAATCGACTCCGCTCCGTTTCGGCTGAAGGTACTTTTGGTACCAACATTAGCCAGATCGACATCTAGCACGGCCAGTGCCTCTAGCAGGATTTGACCTCGCTGGTTCGTGATGCGGCTTCCCCATTCCACGGCCCAGGCATTGAAGTCACCCGCTATTACTACTGGCCTTCGCCCTGTCAACACGGTCGTCATGCAGTCCAGCATCTGCGTGAACCGCTCGGTCGACCAACTCGGAGGCGCATAGCAGCTACAAAAGAGGACCCCGTTTACCTTGGCGATCACGAAGCCCTCGTAGGTAGTAGACACCAACTCCTGGACGGGGTATTTACCCGTCGTCCAAATCGCCGCCATTTTTCCGGATCCATCCACGACCCAGTTGCCGTTGCCGGCGGGTACTCGGTATGGGTCCGATATGATGGCGATGTCCGTCCCCCACTCAGCAACTGCCTGGTACAGCAGTTGCTGAGCTGCGTCACAGTGGTTCAGGTTCAGCTGCGTTACCTGCACTGTGACTTTTCGTTAATGGCTCGTTTGAAGGTCGGGCACCTTGAGCCTCCCGTTGGATGATTGTTGTTCACGGACTTGCCGGAACAAATCAAGCACTTGGGAGGGTTCTTGCAGCCTAGTGCCTTATGACCTTCCTCACCACAACGCCTACACAACTTGGTCCTATCAGGGCCTTTACAGCCCCAGGACTTGTGTCCTGGTTCCCTACACCTAAAGCAGATCACCGGTTGCTCATGTATGTTCAGTGAGCATACTGACCAACCAACCTTGATCTTGCCTACCTTAGCGGACTTATTTGCGTCCGCCACAGGTAGGTGTACTAAGGCCACCTGAGTACCTGCCGGACCTTTCCGTAGCTGAACGGCAGCGGTGGGCACCTGAATCTCGCACTGTTGCCGCAGTGCTGTGACGAGCTCTTCTGCGTTGGTGATCTCGTCAAGGTTCATCACCTTCAGAGTCACTGACTGCGTCAGAGCCCTCACTTCGACACCCTCGCCAAGGACCTCTTCCGCCAAACTTTTGTAGGCGGCGCCCTTGCGCTCCTTGTCGCGCTTAAGCTCGAGAATCATTTCACCTGTACGAGTGCGTCTGACACTGCGTACGTCGGCTCCAAGATCTGCGAGCTTCGCGTCACTGCGCATCGCCTTCAGGACTTCCGAGTACTTGGACTCTTCCGTCTTGATGATGATCGCATCACCCTTTTCGCGCTTGGCACCTACCCTCCTACTTTTCTTAGGCCTGGTATCCCTGCGCTCCTGAACTTCCTGCTTCTCCTTCTTCTTCTTTCTCACTACGGTTGTCCAGGGGGCGTCCCCCCCCTGATCCGCCCTAACCTGTGGTGATTGAGGACCTCTCAAAGGTCGCAACCCCCTGTTCCCATCACTCCGTGAGGGGCCAGCCTTTTCGGGCCCACCCTTCTCGGCTTTCCGGGACGCCTGGCTGGGGTCCGATTTTCCGGCACTTCTGCCGGTTTTCGGGGTTAATATCCGCCTGGCCTTGCGAGCGCCGCCGGGTAGCTCCTCCCCTGACGGCTGCCTCGCGCGCTTCTGCGATTGCTTGTTGTAAGCATTCGCTTCCGCACTTTTGGGGCTACCCGCGAAGACGAAGGGCTCCGTCTGGGTAGACTTCGGCACCTTCAATTTCACGGGTTCTGCCGCAGCCACAGTCGCCATGGGTTCAGCATGGTTCTGCTTGGCCGCGAACATCGACTTACGAAGTCTGAACAGGGCCTGCTTGAGGTCCTTGCTGATGTTAGACTTCGAGGACGCAAAGTCAATTATGGAGTCGAGCTGCTGTGCAGCCACTTCCATCGCAGAGAGCCCATCTCTACTTTTATTGATGGCCCTCATCAACCACGCTCCATCCATAACCTCACCCGATGCGTTAGCCGGGGATGAAATATGGTTTCCAGCACTGGCACTACGTGCACTGCTGCCTCCTCCTGCTTCCGCTCTCCTCAACGGACACCTAGCTAACCCACTTCTTGCGAAGGGGTTCGCTTCCCTACTACTGCTACTACCTGCACTACTACTATTATTTTGATTTTGGTTTAAGTTTGTATTCATGATTGGATCCCACGAGTAGCACGGGAAAAGAGGTCCACCACGCCAGAGCCCTGCATTAACGCGGTAAGGGACAAAATACTGTGAGGGGTGCCCAGGTGCCCCACAGGCTCCGTTAACGGCCGAACATCTTTTTCACCCCTTCGACCATTCATTCCTCAGCACGGTTTTTCGCATCACACCTTGAATTGGGGTTACCCCGTTTGGTGGACTCTTACCACCGGAACAGGTCGTCCGTAGTTCTATTCTATACGCCGGAACTACACGGCTAAAGTTCAAAGCCTGCATTCTGCTGAATGTTCCGTACGTCAGACGCCGGTTTTAAAAATACTTCTGCCATAGATCGACTGTCCGAATAGTCATCAACATAGTAATATTCTATTTCTTCTGCTGCCGCTTCGGGTAGTTCTTCTTGCCACTCCATCGCGTTCATATTATTTTACAAAGTTTGCTGTAAAAGACGAGAATTTTTACCCAATAATAGCCACTCCCATTACGAATATATCCGGATTTCTAGATGGGTTTGTTCTGTAGATAGATCGTTGAACCTGACGATCTTCTTTGCTGATTTTCAACTGATGGTACACTTCACGGATGTCTCATGCGATCGCCACCTGCCGTTGTCGAAAGCGACACGAAACTGCTGGCAACGATGTAAGAAGGACTGGGCCCTGCAAACTCCTTTCGTCTTGGCAGTTACGTACCAGATGATGCGCACTTTTAGCGTCTGAGATTCTCTTTATGGGTTCAACAGCTTAGCAATTTTGGCGACAATCAGTGTCCACGAAGAACCCTCATCAAGAAAAAGGAAGATTCCTTGTACCGCCTGCTTGCCGTACAGAACCACTGGGATTTTTCGAAAAATCGTAGCGTACTACGATTGAACCACTGCACTTCTTAACTATACAAAACACATCTTCAGCACACTGACGCCTGATTGTAAAAGAGCCGAATATGGGCAATGGCCGTTCTTATAAAAAATTCCCACTTCCATCATAATTTATTTGTTAACATGCCATCTCGCTTCGTATCAATCATCATTCCGCCATGATCCGACATATATTGGTAGCGGACGAAGACATTTACAGCGGCACAAACCCTAACGCTCCTGTGGTATCTTCTGCAGTCATTACACGAGAAACGTGAAGGTTCCAAAACATACAAATAAATGTAAAAACAAAAATCCACAATTTGTTACCAAACAGTTAAATCTTAAACCTAGTTTGATCATAAGTGTAAACATGGTTTACGGCCTAAGCGAAGGTGAATAAATCGGCCCTTAGAATACTAAGGTGTCGTCAATGCGTACGTGCAGCATCTTGAGGCAGCGATGCCGGATGAGGGCGAGCTCGATGGAGCCTGCGACGCTGCCGAAAGCATGATCGAATATGTGGAACGGAGCTCAGGAAACGATTGGTTCGACGAAGAGTGCCAGGAAGTTTTAGAAGAGAAGAATGCAACGTGGGCTACAATGCTGCAGCATGGTACGCAGCAAAACGTGAAACGATACAGACTGAAGCGGAAACATCAAACCCGCCTATTCCGGGGCAAAAAGCGCCGCATGGAGGAGGTGGAATGGCAATAGATGGAGTTGCTGTACCGCAAAGGCTTCATGCCGCGAACTGAAATGTGCAGGGATAAGGATGGATGCATTTTGACGGACTGACGCATGGTGATCGAAGGGGTGAAGCGGCACTTACGACAAACAGACTGAATGGTGCAGAGGACACAGATACAGAAGGTCAGGACAGCGAAGAAGATTGCTACGCCAGCACAGCGGACCCTCTTGACTGAAATGCTAATGCAAAAAAAAAATCATCGAAGCCGATTTGACGCTTGTAAACATCACCTTCTTTACCGCTTATTAAGAAAGTTCGCTTTCTCATTGCCCGAAATGGATCAATAAGAAGGGACCAACGCAAGAGTAATAGTGTATGAGCGTTTTATGATGAAACTATTGGATAATATGATATTGGCACAATATAATCTATTGTATTTTAGTAATATTTTTTATCACGGAGAACAACATCCACAAAAATTGAATAATTCGTAATGTTCAATTTTAACCGATATCTCTATAGTTCACATAATATGAAAAATCGAATCAGTGTAAGAATTTACAAACTTAATTTTTTCGACTTTTACCTAACTTTGGGACACTGTGCGGTGCTAACGATGAAATGAGTGTTGTTGCCTGTCGGGCCGCTGTCGAACGTGTCCGGACGGATCCGGTCGGAAAAAATTGATATGTAAAGCATTTCCAAATGATTGAATCGGAAATGTGAAAAGTGTGTGAATGTCAATGTGGGTGTGTGTAATAAGTGTAACGCCAAAATCGGACCAGGAGCCAAACTTTTGGGGGAGACCTGGCGTTGGATGGATTTATTACTGGTTGATGGACAGTTTGAAATGGCCCGGCCGAACGAGAAGATTGAGCTCTGGACCATGACTGAAGAATGTAGGGACGAGTGGGGGACCCATTTACAAAGTAAAATGCGTGTTCCATTTAGCCGATTGGATAACGGTTGGCACTAGAGAGCTGTGAATGATGGTGTGCTTTTTCCATGGCGTCGTCGCAGCCAGTCACTCAGAAAGACAGACGTTCGAAATTCACTGCAATTGTTATCTATTTCCGGAAGAAATTTACTGTGTCAGGCAGTCGATCTGGATGATTGGCAGCGGGATGAAATCATCTTTGAGTTTTTCTGTTTCAAGCAGGGATTCGCCACTAATCTAATTGAAATTCGAATTTTCTTCGTGCATTTAGGGTGTCACTGAACACTCGATCAGAATCAGACAGATGTTTGAAGCATTGTTTCTTGATTTAATGTGCAATATTGTGCACTCAAAAATTTATTTATGAATATTCATTCCTTCAAGTAGTTGGGCAACACTGTTCAGATTAACTTCGCAAATCTTATCTCGGAAAGCTACAAGTAGGTCAGTCATTCTAAAAATTATCAACAAGAGTAATTTGAATAATTGACAACAAAATGAAATATGTCACTATCATTTCAAAGATGATGGTCAACCCGGCTAAATCAGATAGCTTTTCTACTCCAATCTCAGTCCCCCCTGAGCCTCCACCAATCCGAACAATGTCCTAATAGTTTTATAGGTGACCCATTCAGCGGCCCGGGATCCATAAATCTCATTCACCTGTAGAGGAACTGTTCGCATGCCTTTTTGGCCCCGAAATGGGGAACCCGTCTGTTCCTTCACCCACCCGCTTAACAAACTATAAACGGAGTCTAAGGATCCGTGGCAAAAACAGAAGCCCGCGCCATTTCTCGGGGACAGACAGGACAGAAACTTGGAAGATTTATGATGTTTCGAGCAAAAATCGTTTTATCTCTCGGATTCTATCGTTTACCATTAATCATACCGGTCGAACCGTGTTTTGTGTGATTTTTGCAGTCGTACCCACCTGTATGCTACAAGGTACAAGGATCCAGGAAGAGGAGTGGGTGCATCATCCCACTCCCTGCTGGCTAGTTGCTCCAAATGATAGGGCGACAGAGAACCGATAGAGGGAGATAAACTGTTTGAATTTAGTCTTACGGCACAGCACACAAGTGGCCAATTGATGCAGAGCACTTGTTAATTTTTTTCATCGACCCTTAAGCTATCTTGATGGGAAAAGTTGTGACTTTTGAAGGGGTGTTGATTAAAAATGGATTACGCAGAACTTGACCGGTTTGTTGGGGTTATCATTCGATGAGATAGTCTCTACCTATGTAGAACTTAGTGGTTAAACATGTTCACAAAATGTTCCCCGGATATTTGACGAAATAAAAAAATCAATTTGTATGGACTGATCCATATTTTGACACTCTTTCTTTCCATAAGGGTTTGATTGACATGCAAGATTTCTATTCATCGACCCCCTCTTTGATAATGCGGGACCCACCACATACTAAACGAAATAAGATAATATCTGTTAATCAGTTAAGCAAAACGAATGCAAAAGTAAAGTATATCAGTATGACACTTCATGTCAGGGCTATTTTCATTTGAATCGGGAACATTTGAGACTTGACCCTCTAATACCCAACCCCGCCTTTAGACGGGGTACACTTTGGAATTTTGTGTATATTTTCGTAGCTCGGAAATCAAAATGATTTTGTTTTTGGCTTAAACCTTGACTCATAACACACAAATAAGACAAATTTTTATTGACTTTTGAAACTTTTTTGAATTTTTGAAAATTGTTTGAAAAATTGTATTCTTATATAACCTACAAATGACTGGGGTTCATTTAACGTGTAATATACACAATCGAAACTTTTATATTTTTCTACGATCAACCTATCGCAGCAAAAGAGCTTGATGGTATTAAAATAATTTCAAACCTGTTTTTCCGTTGATTACACGGAAAATAAAAAAATAAAAAATAAACAATTTAAAATTTAATATTTTTAAAAGTACCGTAAAAACTGAAATTTTTATTATTGCCAAAAATCAGTAAGTAGAAGAGGCTTCAAGAAAAAATGGAAAATTATAGGGATGCTCAGAAATAAAAATTGTAAAAATCAAAAACCAAATTTCATAGATTTGCGAATAAAAATAAATCATTACTCAAAACGTGTTTAGAACGATTTTAGATAACTAAAAATGATATGTTGATCGAAAATAAAAATTTGGATATTAGAGGGTTAATATACGAACCTTAAAAAATTGATGCAGCTTACGCAATTTCGAAACGTTTACGAACAGTCCATTCTACAATCACTATTTGATGTAGTTTAAAATAGTTCATCACTTATATTTGTCAGCCTAGTTATAAAAAAACAATTTAAAAAAAACGGGAACCAGTTTTGTAATCTAAATCAGAAATTTCCATATAACGTTAAAATCCTAGAGGTATGCAACGCCCTATAAATGTAACGTAATTAATTCTATTTATACTCCATTATCAAAGTAACACCAAAACAGAAAACTGACTTTCGATTGTATGAAAAATTATATATCCATTTATAACAAATCTTTTAGCAATCTATCATTTGCAATCGATTGCTTGGATACCAGTACTTTTTTTTAATATAAATTATATTCCTTTGAAGAAGCATGAATGAATATTCAAGTTTTCTTCCAAAAAACTATCAAAGTTACCCCGTTTCACGGTACATTGATTGCTTATGCTAAAGTATGAAATTCACATGAAATCAATTTTTCGATCACCATCAAAAAGTCCAATCTACTAACTACTTCCATTTTTTTTTGGATGAAAAATTATTCCAATGAGAAAAATCCAATAAACCATCTGTGCAATACTTTGATTGGCAAAGAAATCTGTTAAGCTGCCACTAAACGATCACCACATGGGCCTCCTCCGCCAAAATATTCCACACTTTCCTGAAATAGTACCTATGACCATCCGGATCACATATGAATATCCGCAAACAAATAATCCCGAAAAGGCAATCACACAATCACGACTCGGCGGCAACGCCCGAAGCCGCCGTCCGTCGTCTGCCAACGTGCCAATTTAACGTGATTGTTATAGAAACAGCCATCATTAAGGCGAGATTAACGCTAACGATTATGATTATGGCCAAACAAACACACACCGCATCATGTATCGCCGTTTGCCGATGCGGCAATGATTGTCCCTTGGTCGAAGTGGCAACCGGAAGTTATCGTAGTTTCCCGTAACCGTAACAACAACAGCGACTGGAACAAAATCGAAAGGACAAACGTACAGTCAGGTCTCGTACATCGTCTTGATGCCCGCTGGGACTTCCACAATCAAACTGAGAGCTGTTTCTGCCAGATGATTGTTTCTTCCATGTGATGCACGAAGATATTCTTTACCTGAGATTTTCAACCGAAACGGAATTTGAGGATGATCAGCATTCATTTATTTAGTTAATATCTAAAGCCAAATTCCATGTCAAATCGGTCAGTCACAGCATTTGACCGTCTTCGATTTACATTAAATTGTGCACATGTTTTTGGTATGATACAATAAGTGTTTTCCAAAGGAAAATTGATCATTTTGACTCAAGAATAACTTTTGAAAATGGCGCAAAAATTTTTGTATGCAACTTATTTGAAAAATTCTAACTACGGAACTGTGGATTCAAGAGAAAAAGGTTCAATGAAGAAGTTGTAGTGAACCGTTTGGCCTACAAGAAAAAAATACACACTGAATAAATATTTTATATTTTTTCAAAGAAAAAATCAAAATTAAAACTTAAATTTAATATTACAAAAAAAAAACAATTTGAATATATTTTAAATTTTCACCATATAATCTTGATAGTAAACAAATGTTTGGGACAAAGTTTCATGATGGAGAAATTTTTAATAAAAAAGTTTTTTCTAAGAACAACTTTTCAGAATTTCGGTTTTTTATCAAAATAAATACTTTTGATGATACAATAAAAATCTTTTTTTTTATAAAAAAAGACAATTTACACCGTCTTCAGCCAAAGGCTGCACAGACTGAACATTCACGAACATTAGGCAATGGACAACACGGAACACCCAGTAGCCCAGTGATGAATTTTCCGTTTGACGAAAAGTTTCCACCGACTGGAGCGGGAATCGAACCCACGCTTCGTGGCACAATACGCCTAAACGACTGACGCCGCTAACCGCACGGCCACGAAGCCCACAAATCTTGAAATGATTCATAACCATAATGATTATATGAATAATTTCTCTAAAAGTAGTTATTTTCGAATTATATAGAGTTCAATGCAAAACATATTGTTTAAATATTAAAATAGGCCATTTTGATTAGTTATTCGCGATTCTTCATCAATAATAATACGTTTTTGAGAGTAAAGACCATATTTCTATCACCTAACTTATTTTCCTTAAAGGAAAATCGCGAATAACTAATAAAAATTGCCTATTTTAATATTTAAATAATATTTTTTGCATAAAGCTCGATATAATTCGAAAATGGCTACTTCTAGAGAAATTATTCATATAATCATTATGGTTCAGAATAATTTCAAGATCCTTATTGTATCATCAGAATGTATTTATTTTGACCAAAAGCTGTTCTTAGAAAAAACTTTTTTATTAAAAATTTCTACATAATGAAACTTTGTCCCAAATATCTTTCAACTATCAAGATTATATGGTAAAAATTTGAAAATATTCAAATGGGGTGTTGAATCATTGGCCACACTGCGTGAGAAATCATCTTCTCACTAGAGTGACGATGCTAACGTTCGTCCAATTCGACGAGATTTTCAGTGCCTCTGGCAGCTCGGTCAACACAGCTGATCGCGTCGGGAGGTGAAAACCAGCCTACTCGACCGTCAGTAATCATCAGTCTTGTTCAACTACCGTAGCGTAAAGATCACCTGAAAGGGAAATAAATAGTTAGTTCAAGTGAAAAAGTGTAAAGTTACTTACTTGTTACTACTTAATAAAGTTGCATGCCAAAGGAGTTTAAGTGCAGTGTCTAAGAGAAGAAACTTACCTGGTGTTCGCTAGATTGTGATATCTGTTTTTCTGCTGCTGCTGTTGAGTTTGTTGCTGTTTGTTTGCCTCGCCGTCTGTTAGCTGTGCCGCTGTTGGATTGCCACCCAAGCTACCACCCACTCGATTGCTGCCGAAGAACAGTTGGCGTCGCCAGTGGTTCCCCATCGATCCCAATTTACCATCAGAAGACACAACGTAGGTAAACGCCAACATGGGGTTTTCGTGTAATTTAAAATTTTAGTTTTATTTATGATTTCTTTTATGAAAATAAACAAAATATTTTTTCAATGTATATTTTTCTCTTATAGTTCAAAAAGTTCACTACAACTTCTTCATAGAGCATTTTTCTTCAAAATCAGAAAATTTCAAAGTTGGAATTTTCCAAATAAGTTGCATGCAAAAATTGATAGGTCATTTTCAAAAGTTATTCTTGAGTCATAATAATGATTTTTTCTATGGAAAACACTTTTTCTACCATAATAAAATCATGTGCAAAATTTAATCCAAATTGAAGCCTATCGAGCACGAGTTTTATTTTTTCGACTCATTCCGGATGGAATTCGTCTAAATATATAACACTGAATCAACAATTTCACTGTCCCCGGTTCTACTCCACACTCGCTAAATCGCTGTGCACCGCCCACCTAGCTCGCTGCGCTCAACGCCTTCTTGTCCCAACCGATTCCGACGCGAACACCATCTTTGCAGAGTTGCTGTCCGGCATTCTTGCAATACCCATTCGTTTCCTTCCAGCTTTGGTCACCTTCTGGTTATCGCTGGATCGCTGTAGAGTTGGGTGAGCTCGTAGTTCATCCTTTGCGCCCATACAGCGTTTTCCTGCACACCGCCAAAGATCGTCCTAAGAGGTTCGAAGGCTTCAAGTGCTTGCAAGTCCTCCTCGAGCATCGTCCACGTTTCATGCCCGTAGAGGATTACTGGCCTTATGGCCGCACGGGACGTCATCATAATCGCCCTATCCATTTCAAGAAGCAAATCCCAAGAACCACACCATATATCGATGCAAAAATGTATCACTATGATTCTATATATGTAGTGCACAACCAGATAAATTTTCAGCTTAATCGGTTCACTAAAACTCGAGATTTGCTTCCACAAAGTTTTGATGATTATTGTTAGAGTGAGACAGAAGATAGGGAAAATAACATGGTCTCCCGTGTCTCCTTATGAGCATTTTGCACATGGTATAGTGACACTTTTGATCATGTTTGACGTTCACTTTGTCGACAAAATTGCCACAGGGCTTTTAGTTTTAACACTGGGGTTGTTCCTACACGAGAAAAAATTCTGTGGTAGAAATTACTATTATAGCTGACTACGCCCATTCTTGAAACTACCATGGAATTTTAGACCAATTTACTATGTTTACGGTACATCCCACCACATCACTGGTACATTTGACAGAAATAATTTACAACAATCTGATTTCGACAACAGACATGGTAAAATCAAGCGCATTTCTGGTCTACTGAAAATTGCCGGTGCGAGCGCTCAAGTTAACCCCCTAAAATGGTAGTTTTTACCGCACGATTTTTTTGCGTGTATCTGACATTTCGGAAGAGACACGGAAAACAAAATATACCCAAAATTTGAGTGTAAACCAAGGAGTGTGACAAAATTTCATAAAACCTAAAAAAATTTATTATGGGCTTAAACCAACGAAAATCATTTAAAAATTTAGTAAACATGTGTTGCTTACCTAAACTTAAGCTTTTGGTATTAAAATTGGGACAGGGCTTTAGGACCCTATTGGGTCCTAAAATTTGAAATGATTTCTTGTTTTTTGTTTGACAATACGAGAGAGCATGTTCTTGCAATTACTTTAGAATTTTTTCCATCTCAACTTATTTGAACTTTAATTTTAAAAATGGTTCTATATATGAACCTTAACACTTTTGATCATGCTTGACGTTCACTTAGTCCACAAAAACACCACAGAGGTTATAGTTTTAGCACTGGGGTTGGTCCTATCTGACATTTCGGAAGGGACACGGAAAACAAAATACACCCAAAATTTGTGTGAAAAGGGATGTGATAAAAACTATAAAATCATAAAAAATGTTTTTTAGGCTTAAACAAACAAAAAACATTGAAAAATTGATTAAACATGTATTTTTGGTCTAAACTTAGGCATTTGGCACTAGCATCGGGACAGGGCTTTAGGACCCTTTTCCCGAATAATCACTCACGACTCCAGTGCACTGGGACCATAACCTATGAACATTTACCAGGCGGACACGCACGAACTAACGGAATCGGACAACATATTGAGAATCGGACTAAGAAACGAACCTCTTACAACGCACTACTACAGTCACTCTATTCACAGTCTGGCGAATAGAAAATCCCAAGAACTGGCAACGTGTTAATCTCACTAAAATCGCACGCAACTGCCATTTTTGATCATTTCTGATACCAACATTAAGATATTCAAGTGCAATAAAATCGTGTTATACTTGGAAAGATGTGCTCTTTCGTTTGAGCTACAAAAAACTGTAATTTGTTCTTTAATGAGAAAAATGAGATTCTTTAGGGTCAAATTTCACCGAATATTTTGAAATGCACTCTGCTATAATACCAATAAAGTTGCTGCAATTGTTCCTGCAATGTGAAAAATGTCTTGTTCTTTGTGAATTTAAATGAAAATCTCCACGGTCACAAGACTGCTCACAGATTCAAGCACGCTCTACCTGTCATGTTCGATTGGCTCCAATCTGATTGGCTTCGATAGTCCTATCTATCCGCCAAACTGTGAATAGAGTGACTGTAACCACAACTATAAGACTATCCATGAGGACTTTCCGCGATAAGCCATTTTACGAAACATTTCCAAAGAGCTGATCGCCGCAATGGCATCAATTGACAGGAGACCTGGGATTAAGGTGAAACAGTTTGGAATCAACTTCTAAGATTGCATTGAAACTTCAAAGGCACAAATCTCGTGAAGAAAGCATCCCACAACAGTGCACTTTTTATTTTGGCTTTGTGCACTAGCAGAAAGCTTAAAATAAGAAGATCAGACTCGTTTGCCAACTATTTCTCCAGTTTTTTGCCTTTGAAAACGTGAGTAGGGGGAGAAGTCGGCCATTGTGCCGGCCATCTTTGGATTCCGAGATGTTTCACCTTAAATCCAGCGTGATTAGCAACGCCTCATTTTACCAAACGGGAACATGGAGAAAATGACAAAAAAGAGATCCAAAAATGTTCGTTACTGCAACATTACACCTAGTTATTGTATCAGCTACCTCTTTGTTTCCCATAGTGCACATGAAAAAGCACTTTTGTGGTCAGAAATATTTTAATAATTTTTCTCCATTTGTGTTTTCGCCTGGATGAAAAGCTGCGCTAGAAAAGCACACAGTCATCAACCATCATCATCGCGAAAACTGATGACGATGATTGAATTCTCCCAGGTCTCCAGTCACTTGACCAGCTTCGTGAAATGGCTCATAGGACTGACAGCTAAAAGTGTGCATGCAATCGAAACGCCAGGGTAAACAAAACATCTGAGTGTTATCAGGACTTAACATTTTCCTTTGTAATAAGGCAATCCATGAGACAGCTGCGATCAGCTGGATTTTTTTTGTTTACTATGTGCTTTTTGTTGGAGGCACCACACAGCGGACAACAACAGCGAACGAGAAACGAAGTCGAACGGAAATCACGGACCGGGAAGAGCAAAGTAAAAAACACCGGCGTACTTCTCTACAGTACTCGAACGAATGATTTATTCACAATAATAAACATCAACATAAACATAAACAATAACATTCGACATCACACGATCATGGTGAATCCACAACATAAATGTTGTCTCGATACGAGGGTAGGCGATTGTAAAATTACACTCTCAACACGCCCCCTCAAGTCGACAACCCGAGTACATACATATCACAGTTCCTTCATATCACAGATCTATCAACGATAGTCAAACAAACACATCGACAACTTGATCACACAAGTCTAAAAACAACTACGAAAAATACCAGTTCCTTATCGATATCACAATATAAAACATCCATGAATCAGATCACAAGCTGCACATCTTACAACTTGCTCATAAATCTCATTATCTACAGGATACACCTTCTTGTCAAAATATCAGGTTCCTTAATACACAATTTTCCCTTGACGTGGCATACTGTCCGGCTCTTCAGCAGTTGTTTCGCCTCATTCACGTTTGCACAAAACATTAAGTTTATACTGCTTGCCCTTGTGCTGACCTACAGTCACTACATTTCCATCAGCTATCACTTCCGCCACGTCACCATGGAACCGGACCTCTAATCCCGATCTCGCAATTCGGTTAACAGACAGCAGATTACAGTTCAAACCGGGGAGGTACAACACATTCTTGGCTTCACATTTCTTCTTCTTGTTTCCAACTGCTGCATACAGTACAACATCGCCACAATATTCTGCCGTCAGCTTTTCTCCATTTGCCACCAACATTTCAACGGGGCGTTTCAAACGTCGCATCTCATTAAAAACGCTGGAATCGTTCGCCATATGATCCGTCGCTCCGGAATCCAGGATCCACTCCGCATCCACCAGCTCTTCCTTTGACGCCAAGAAAACAACATCCGCACGATCCGAGGCACGATCTTCATCAACTGCTATGCTCGTTCTACGTTTTTCAAATTTTGTTTGCTCATAACCACTCGGATCCGAATTAACTGGCAGCCTGACACGACAATCAATACGTTTGTGTCCAAATTTACCGCACCGAAAACACGTTATTCTTCTCCTGGTGTGCCTACTCATCATGGCAACACCGTCGCTATCATCATCACAGTTCATCATATTCTTCTTTTTCAAATCCACATCGAGTAAACGCTTCTTCACAAACGCCATTGTAACTCCATTAGGAAGCGTCTCGATGGCGGTTACCACTGAATCAAATGATGATGGAAGCGTCAACAGCAAGTGGCAAATCGCATCACAGTCTTCTACAGCCGCACCACTTTCCTTCAATTCACGAATCAGCTTATCAAATTGCAGCAAGTGTTCCGGCAAACTCACACCAGCTCCCTCCACATACTTCAAAGTGAGGAGCTGCTTCCTTATAAACAACTGGCCGGCAACACCGCGCCGCTCGAAAACTGCCCTTAGCGTATCCCATATTCGTTTCGGGGTTGCACAATCCTTCACCAACTCTAGCTGATTATCAGCGATGGCCGATATAATCACTGCTTTACATTTCTTCTCGGCGGCCTTTCGTTCCACTATATGCTTTTTCTTTTCAAACTTAACTTCAGTAGAATCTGCGGCCATCGCACGCCACTCTTCAATCTCGTCAATTTCCCGGTGCACACAATCGATCAAATCGTATGTGTCGAGGACGGTCTCCATCCGGAACTTCCAGTTGTGGAAGCCGGTACCGTCGAACGCGGCGATCTTCATTTTCTCGTCCATACCTGGGCCAATAACCTGTTGGAGGCACCACACAGCGGACAACAACAGCGAACGAGAAACGAAGTCGAACGGAAATCACGGACCGGGAAGAGCAAAGTAAAAAACACCGGCGTACTTCTCTACAGTACTCGAACGAATGATTTATTCACAATAATAAACATCAACATAAACATAAACAATAACATTCGACATCACACGATCATGGTGAATCCACAACATAAATGTTGTCTCGATACGAGGGTAGGCGATTGTAAAATTACACTCTCAACACTTTTGACGTTTCGCGATCGGAGTGACTTTTCGATTACAAAGGAAAATGTAAAGCTCCGATAACACTCGCATGATTTGTTTACTCTATCATTTCGGTCGCATTCACACTTTTAGCTGTCAGTTCTATCGCGAAAAGTCCTCGTGGATAGCCTTATCGAACGGTCACTCAGAAACACAGTCGAAATGACAGTTAGTGTGAAAATTAACAGCAGAATGAAAGAGAGGCTGATAGAAAATAGTCATTTATGCATAAACTTTAGTAATTCTGTGATTATTTTTATTTCTGAGTGGTCACACCTATCGCCAAACGCCAAAAAAACAGCTGATCGCGACTATCTCATGGATTGCCTTATTAGAACACGTTTCTCGTGTAAAAATTCAAAAGGGCCAATCCTCAGATCGTTGATTCTGAGAAAATTCGAGGTGAATATTGTTCACCACATTTTCAATTACTATTTCTCAGTATTCAAATTAATCAAGGTAATTTCTTGCTCGGTGAGTGACGATTTACTATTACTATAATCGATTTTATTCTTAAAACTGTGAAAAATGTGGAGAAAATGATGAGTTTAAATGCTGGGCCCATTTTTGAGTTTCAACTAGGCATGGGACTTTTTTACTGGCCAAATTTAATTTCAATAGCGTATTTGGCCCAAGGCTTGGACTTCTGGTTTTCAATGAATGAGCAAGAGAGAGTGATTGGCCTCTCACCATGCTAAAGCCAATGACAGTTTGCGAAATTTTCCGATACTAGGCCCTCTTGATGAAGAGAGAACTGATCATTGGCCGTTTCGAGCAGGGGAACAATAAATGATTTGGTTTTGAAAATCGAGTTTATTACAGTAAGTTTTATGATTATGTTGACAATGGGTGTTGAGAGATGCTATCGAAAGGTAACAAAACTAGATTTGTTTACAAATTGATCATTAGCCCTTAAGAATTGTTACGTGAGGTTTATTCTTATCGAGCTTTCTTTTTGTTATGTGACAGGAAGTAGATCTACACGAAAAAAAACGGGGAACGCATATTTGAATTTTTTTAACTTATTTTTGAGTTATTTTTCTCTCCCTTTTTGATTCGCTCCTTCTATTGCTGTCAGAAATCGAAGAGCTAAACAACTTAAAACGAACCTTTGTGCATCACCCCAAATTTGAGTAAGTGGCACAGTACTGAATGTTGAGTGATAAAATCTCCCGGTTGAGTGAAAAGAACTTAGCCAGTACGTATTTTTTCGCATGACTTCAAATGAAAACATCTTCTACCCCATCAACTCAAAAATAGTTTAACGCACGAACTCGTCGAATAGAGTGGAATGATCTTACTTATTAGTACTTCATTTTCTTCGTGAGTGGTAATTGAGCAAAATACACTGTAAAGTGCAAGGGGTAGCTTTTTATAACCAAAATAAATGCAGCCTTAAACAGTCGGAATCACTGAAGCAGTCGGAAAATTTCAGTAGATGAAAAGTAGGTGTGATATGTTATAGGACACCCTATTGTACATCCAAAATCTCCGCCCTGCTGGGACCTCATCACGTCTACCTTGTAGAGTAAAGTGGGGCAAAAGTTCGAGTGGGGTAAGAGTTTCTTTTTAAGATTTCTAGCTCAATTCAAAACAAATCTTATAAATGTCATGGTGGTTCGAATGCTATTCAAGTAAGAGACTTTCAATCCAAATATCATAAAAATCGATTAAGATTTGGAAAAGTTATGGCTATTTGTTGTTTTTCGACGTGAATATTGTAATTTTTGGTCAAACTTTCGTTGCATAGAATCAATTGAAGATAAAATCTTTTTCAATATTTTATGTAAGGGCGTTTCTAGGCCTATCACAAGGTTGCTTTGAGGTGTATTAGTTTTAGTATAAATGCTTGAAAACAATTTTTGGCCCATAGTGGGGCAAAAGTTCGAATCAGCGGGGCAAAAGTTCGACCCATGTATAAAATCACGGAAAAATTTACAAATTGTCTAAAATCCACATATTATCTTCAAATTTAGTTAAATTTGTCTGATCGGGTGAAAATTGTAACCAAAATTTTACATTTCCACCTAGTTTTGCGAAAAACTGCTATTTTTGAGTATATTACAATTTACCTGGTTTTGGGTAATTTTTAGATGAATATTTAGTGTGCATTTTTCGTCAAACTTAAGTTTACGGCTGGTGTAAAGTATGCCTGTCATAAAAGGATCGATATTTTGTGTTTTAGCCAGTGAACTTTTGCCCCACACTAGATTCGAACTCTTGCCCCACCGGTGGGGCAAAAGTTCGAATAAGACAATCAATTTTAAAACTGTTATAACTAAAAATAGGTAAATATTTTGACACAAGTTTGTTCAGCAAAATTATAGCCAATATGTTGAAGGTTCACTGTATGGTATTTGTTTTGTTTTAACTGCTATTGTTTTCCTGGAAACTTTGATTATGCCATATTTTAACACCTTTCAGTCGCCAGCTACCGCTGCGACCGCTAGATGCGTTTCTGAGTAGAAATGAGTTTCGGCAGAATTGAGCAATACACTCCTCGAAGGCGATTGTGTTCTCTTTGTTTCGTTGAGGACCCGGGACCACACACACACCCAACCGTAGGTAATGAGCTTTCTGGTTCAACCGAGCTGTCAGCTGTCGCCCAAAGGGAGATGGTGATTGACCGTTCAATAAATCCTGGAATTATTCATCGGGGGAAAGGCCAATCAGGATAAATTGAGATGTTCAGTGCAAGTGGGTCGAGACTGGGTGGAAACCCTGATCAGAAAGGAATATCAAAATTATTACAACCTCAACTTATAAAATCCAACATGACCCAAAAGTTCTTTATTTGAAATCTTCAAGAAGACATGTTGTTACGATGAGAGGGGTTCCAATAAATTGGGCTGATGAATTCAAGTCAAATGTTATAAAAACCTAAACTGTCATTATACACTTATTAACAGACAATCAAAACTTGGGCTTAAGAACGAGCTTTTGATCATCAAACAAATATTCTGATCAGCCTTGTTGTATGCTGTACCAATATTGATTAGCTGTTGAAATATCAGGATAGAAGCTGTGGATTCAAAATAAAATTTAGGGAATGATTCTGATGCTCCTTCTCTGATATAGTATTAAGAATTACATAGCATATCCAATGTTGAAACATTGGAGTTATAATATGTCGAATAAAATTATTAATAATTTTAGACAAAAATCGTTGCAATCTCATATTGCCACAATAAATACGTTATATAAGTGTCTCCATATAATGAACGTTGATATGAATAACAAATTTAAATGCAATTGTGTTATTTTATTGTAACACCTTTGTGATCGGGTCGGGAAAAGTCAAAACCCAGTAAGAGCAGGAGGAAATCCCTTATTTCGAATGCCTTGCTGGAATTCCTGCTTCCCGGGTGGTCTTTGTTGGATATGAGAAAAGATCTGGTGCATCCATCCCACTTGGCTCGGGGGGGACGCTGTAAAATGAGGGCACGTATGTGAAATCCATGTTCTTTTAATTAAAAGCCATATCCTTTGCTGGTGTTGCTGCCGGAATCTCGGGGCAGAAATTCCGAAGCAATCGATTCTCAACGATGAGGATGGCGATGATGATGACGACGGTTCAGATCTGAAAGACAGCCATCAGGAACATGGAAGCGAGCCTCGTTTCGCTTCTTGGAAACGCTTCCAAGTGGGTGTTCCGGTAGAGTGAGGTCAGTAACGAATGCTACAGATTGCAGGCTTGCTGGTAAATTGTGAATGAGTGGTTCAATGTTGGATGGCTCCTGCTGAGAGGACGTATTGATTATTGGCGGAATGGCATTAGCGGCCTCACAGTTGTTATATACTCGTGACATTTGCAGTATAATGGGCGATCAAAGAGAAATGTTTTCCGAGAAGTGACATGTCATAGGAAGTGGATCAACAATAAACAGATTGTTCCATTTGTGATTAATCTTTATCATACCATTTAAGTAATTTGTAATCTTTCTTTTGAGAGTTCAATAACGATAACAATTTTTTTTCCTTTGTTTTTCAGGTAATTATCACACACATTTTCTCGGAACGTCAAAAACATGGATAACGTGATGTAAGTATGAAATTGAAGAAAGGTGTTACACGATCTTTTTGCACCCAGAAATTTGGAACCGTTTTCCAAAGAGCTTTCCAAGTATAATATAAAATTACTTTTTGGTATTACGTCCATACTGCGACAATCAGTGTGCAACTCAACTTATTATTTGATGAGCACTTCCACAGTTATTACCTGATATTCACGACTTGAACTTCGTATATTGTGTGGCTCGCACAATGTTTTTTTTTTGCCCAAGGAAATCCGGAAAACTTTCACTGCTCCTCCGACAAAAGAACATCACAAATTTAGGCTGAAATTCAACATTTCAGCAAGACTTTTCTAAAGGCTTGTACAATGTACACTAATGAGACTTTTTTTTTTGGTTATGAACACTATCATGATAGGGAAACTTACGTATTGTCGGCAGCCTAAGCAGCTGAACTTTTAAGAGGGCAATTTTACGCAACAATAGAGCACAACAATTAGCAGCAGACACCTTAACTACACTTGAGCACTCTTCATTTGTTAATTATTATACATAAAACACTATTTTATTCTCTTAATCTTCTATTTTTCCTCACCAAAGTCACGAGGCACTTGTTCTTTTATCGGCAATGCAATTACTATTGTCGGCAACAAAAATGTTCACTTCGGCAATCCAAAACTGCGCAAAAACTAGTTTATGTATTGGTAACATTTCGTATTTGTTGACAAATCCTGAAATTAAACGTCACTCATTATGTTCTACTCGTTGAAAGGGCCAATGCAGAAAAATACAGACTACACTGAGAACACAGTTATGAATAGAATAGCAGAGAGTCAAATTGAATACACAACGCTACTAAATTTATGCAGACTAAGGCACCGTTCACAAATTACGTAACGCTCTAGGGGAAAGGGGAGTAGACTATAACGTTGCGGCTCAAACACAAAATTTATTTTTTGCGGACCGATGGTCGAAAATTCTACATTTTAACGTTATGTCATAAATGGACGCTGCCTAATTTCGTTTTCATTTATTATATCGAATATTTTCTGTATTCAATCTCACTATGGCAGCATTTCGGCTGTAAAAATTGTCATGTCATGGTCTTGCAGCAAGTGCGAATCCAGCCTAGAAGTTGCAGTGTGACGTCATGGTTAATTGATTCATAATATTGTGCTCTGCAAGAAAAATCCACGAAACACGATTATCGGATTACTTGAATTTCAGAGTTGCGTTTGAATGGGTTACATGCATGCCCCTATTCGCTACGTATCTGCAAAAAGTATTAGGGTAAAAGAGGCCCTGTGGCAAACCACAGGATCAGCAGCCAATTCCAGTGGGTTTTTACAGCCACACTTACTTCCTATGGAAAGTTTCTTTTTTTGCCTTGCGTCTAGATTTCTCCATTATGTGTGGTACTCACGCCGGCTTACGAGCGCATCTAAGCCTCTTCCGGCCGAAGGTAGAGGGAGATGTTCCGCTGGTCGCTAGATGCCTTGCTGGCGGGTGGATGCCTTATCGTCCGAATGCTATGGCTAACGGAGAACTCGTGTTAGGTTGCATAACATTGATTAAGGAAAATTCGTGCTGACCTTTCACTGACCAAACTGGTTAGTGGTTTCGGAGGTTTGATGCCTCAACTTTCTGGGTCAAATATCGCTCAACTGTGCGAATCAGATCGGAATCCGATGATCCGGCTCTCTTGGCTACTAGGCTCAGGCTACCCCTGAATTGCTGCTACTTACCGTGTTCCGTCTGATGGTTCCGACCGTCGGCACGTGCTGAATGTGCAAAGTGGAATTCGAGGTTAGTCTTATCGACGAC
The DNA here is from genome assembly GCF_002204515.2 of Aedes aegypti. Lineage (NCBI taxonomy): Eukaryota > Metazoa > Arthropoda > Insecta > Diptera > Culicidae > Aedes > Aedes aegypti. Next base: position 252,211,179 of record NC_035107.1, read on the forward strand.
AAACCGTTCGTTTGTATTACATGCGCGGTAGTTTCACTTGGGGATGGTACACAAATTATGTCACGCTAAATTTCAACTTTTTTGACCCACTTGTCACACTTTTTGTATGAGTCCTCCAAAAATTTTGTAAGGATTGTCACGCTCGGCTCGACCAACTCCCCCCCCCCTTGGAGCGTGACGTAATTTGTGCATGACCCCTTGCTGCAACCTTGGAACTTGCCAGCGGAGCTTCGGAAAAACTGGCCGACACTACCTGTAATCCCGATTTTCAGTAATTTTCAGAAATTACGCGTGACTTGCACTGACCAAATTTTTGCCAAATGTGATGATCCCGAACGATGAGCGTTACCTCTCGGTACGATGGTAGTTGTTTGCGCTTGTTGAATGACAGTTGTAACTTTCTGCTGTGTTCGCATAGTCTTTTTATCCATGATTCGAAGTGACGGTTGATGTTCGAAAAGACTGCACGGAGCGAATTGTAGCTGACATGCGTGACGACTTTATTTTTGTCTTTCTAATGATTTTATTGTTTACACTGTAAACTTGGCATTACCCTTTAATGTGGAAAAAATACCCATAATTTGCTGATATATGGAAACGTCAAAATGATGGGTACTTTATTTTTTCAGATACAGAGTATTTTATACCCTTTTATATGTTCCACGGACTTACTCTTTAATGGGTGAAAAAAATCTTGCAATTCATAATAGTTCTTTATGGAGCAGAGACATACTTGCAGTAACACGATGGAATAACTGTTTTCTAAATTTGGATAGATCAATGGTATGTATAATTTCTTTCCCTCTAGTGTTCTGATAAATATGAAACAATCATTTGATTACAGGATACTTTTGCTTCCATATACATCCCGTATGCATGTCAAAATCGCCAATAGTAGATGTCAGTTTGCTAGGCTAGTAACATCAACGTAAACCAATTCATTATGCTCCCGCACCTGAACAATAATTAATTGCAAATAGTTTATTCAATAAAAATTATGTATATGATCAAGTGTTTTAGTAGATATTTTTATAAACGAGAAAAAATATTAAAATCAAACAGAATTTTCATATCTTGAAAAAGAGTAAATTTTACTCTGTTTCTCAAAACAAATGTTTTGGATAATGGGTAAAATTCACTCGTTGATCTGACGTACAAGCCCTTTACTCTTTAAAGAGTAAAGGCCCTTTACTCTTTTTATGAGTTAAACTAGTTTCTCTCAAAAAGGGTACTTTTTTACCCTTTAAAGGGTACTTTGGTCTTACAGTGTACATCTCGAACCATTCTGCGTCACCTTTCAGCCTGGTGTACACGCTAAGAAAATATTATACTAGATGGCTTAAATACCATTCTAAAATCATATTCGGTCTATTCACTCATTGCGATGCATTTTAGCAAATTAAGCTTGGCTAGTATAAACGGATTTTATATTGGTAAACGATTATTCGGGAATTATGCATCAAACGCTTAATGTCCTGAAATCCTGTGATTTGAATAAAAATAGCCATTTTTTAATTACTGTAAACAAAGCCAGAAAAATTCAACAATGTGGATTTTTGCATGTAGGGAAAGTGTACCAGTTATGGCCATAGTGGTTCCCTATTTGGCCATATGCAATATTTCGATAACCTTCAAAATTTTAATTTTTCTGAATGTTCTAACATCAAGATATATCCTATATCTAACTGCTAAAATACACAAAACTTTTCAATATATGAAGACATTCAAGTTATCACGTATGGCGAAATAAGGAATCACTATGGCCAAAACTGGTACACCTACCCTATCTAATTTATTTAAATATTAATCATATCAAGTTCTGTCTTTTTTGCTACCTATTCGATTCGATTCAAATTCATTTTCCGCATAATTGCCACAGTTTCCATCTTACTCACGCCGACTGGAATGAATGAGGTCTTCCATCAAATAAACTGGAAAAATTCGACAAAATCGTCACGAAACTCTGAACGGAATACGACAAACGAACTTACCTTCATTCTCGATATTACCGATTCCATATTTTTCTTTCATGTACTGAGATCTTGACCGCTTCCTGAGGCAGCTTTCCTGGGGAAAATGCCCTTCAAAGATGCTGTTTCCGATGCGAGCCAAACACGGCACAATCGCGAAAAGACCGTCATCGTGGCTGCGGGGGATGATTCAGAATCGGCATTTTCTTAAACACATTTCTGTTGTTTTTATCAACGAGTTCAACTTAAGCCACAAACAACGAAAGTCGAAATGACACAATACTTTGATTAACAAGAGAAACTAGCTAGAATGTGTGTTATTTACGGAAAATTCTAAATAACACGGTGTGACGAGGAGACTGAATTGTTTTTATAAGTCCGAAGAGTAGCGTGATTCGTTACATAAGCACAGCAAAAAATAAATCGTGGATAAGCAAGGTAAAGTATAAAATATAATAAACCGGTGAATAATGTTTAAGGTTTCCAAAGATTAAAAGAGTAAAATATTGAAAAAGGCATATATCGTACACTAACTAGTATTTTCGTTTTTCTCCTTGTACTGCTCAACAACCAGCTGGAATATTCTTTTGAAAATGTCCACGTCGTCAGCGAAACTGACTGGATTTATTGAAGATCGTGTCCCGCATGTTGAAGCCCGCCTGTTTCATAACAGCTTCACGTACTATTGAACAGGAGGCAAGAAATACCATCACTTTGTAGAAGTCCTTTACGGGTCCTATAACGCACCCAATATCTTCACATAGCACTGTACACTGTCTATCGTTGCTTTATCAGTGTAGACAGTTTCCCGGGAAAACCGTTCTCGTCCATAATCTTCCATAGCTCTTCGTGGTCGATGGTATCATAAACTTAGGCCGCTTTGAAATCGATGAATAGGTGGTGCTTTGGAACCGAAACCGGCTTAATAACTTCCCACAAATCTGCTTTCTATCGGCGATAGACGGCGGGAGAGGATCCAAAAAAGCACTATATAGGCTGCGTTAAGAATGATGATCGCTCGATAGTTCTCACATTCTAACTTCTCACCCTCTCTGTATATTTGGTATACAACTCCATTCTTCCATTCCTCCGATAGCTGTTCTGTAATCCAGATCCTGGCTATCAATCGGTGCAGACAAGTAGCCAACCTGTCCGGGCCCATTTTAATAAGCTCCGCTCCAATACCATCCTTCCCAGCTGCTTTGTTGTTCTTGAGCTGATGGATAGTATCCTTAACATCACTTAATTTGGGAGTTGGCACGTCTCCCTCATCCACCGTACTGCTGAAGCAATTCCTCCTGCTGCCTTGGTATTCCTCCTCTGCGCCATTCAGGTGTTCATCGTAGTGCTGCTTCCATCTTTCAATCACCTCACGTTTGTCCGTCAAGATACCTCCATCCTTATCCCGGCACATTTCGACTCGCGGCACAATGCCTTTGCGGGTTTCATTGAGTTTCTTGTAGAACTTACGCGTTTCTTGTGAACGATACGACTGCTCCATCTCTTTACACTCCAGCCAAAGACAAATTAAAGACCTCCATGTCCCTTGCAGTTGCCCAAAATTTTATGGCTCATAAGGTAATCTAAAATGCCGTGAAAAGTGTACTGCGATCTGTCAAACTTGGGTACCTTTTGCACTACCGAGGGACCAAATGCAGTACTAGAAGTGGTACCCAATCTGAGCTCGAGTGGGACGGACCTGCTCCAGCTCTTCCAGGCGGCGCTTTTTATTCCGGAATAGATGGGTTTGCTGCCTTCGCTTCTGTTTATATCGTTCCACATTTTAAAGGGTACCTTGCTGCAGCAACAACGCCCGCGCTGCATTCTTCTCATCCAAAACCGCCTGACAATCCTCGTTGAACCATCCGTTCTGTCATTTTCCTTCCATGAATCCAATGGCACCACCTGGCTGCTTTGGCAATCCTCAAGAGTGACCACCTGAGAGAGAGGAGACAGCTGGCGTAGATTACGAAGGCACAAAAGTCAAGGGAACCTGTCACCAACTCTCACTGGAAAACCAACACATTCGGAGGGCAGAACGTGTAAAAGCGTCAAAATTCAAGTAAATGTATTTAAAATTTCGAGGTGTTTTTCGATGATTTCACATTTTAAAAAGTAGAATATCAAAATATAGTTGTGTGTTAGCGAACTGCTATTGATTTTTTGTATTCATATCCTTTTTCACAGTGAACAACATGAAGTAAATATGATTTTGACCAAAATAAGTTCATCCGACCGTTGTTCACTACCCAAGAATTGAACAAAGAAGTCAGAGAAGGCTAGAAAAAAAGCCAGCTGTCAGTGAGCTGTCTCCTCTCTCTCAGGGTACCACTTCTTGTACTGCATTTGGTCCACTTCTAGTACTGCATTTGTTTTTTTTTCTATTTTGGGAAACTGTAAGGAACAAAGGGACATGGAGGTCTTTATTACGTCTTTGGTCATCCGGAAACGCTACTTCAAAGCACGGCATAATAATTAACATATAGTACTTCAAGACTTTACGCGTAATCAGTTGCGACTTTGGGTAGCTTAAACATGGCTGATTAGCTAAATTTTCGAGTGTAAAAAAAGAGTGTTCCAGAGTTAGTGCAGGCTTCCCTTATGTTCTGAATTATGTATCCGAAAAGATTATGAAAATGAGGATTATTGATTAAAAATATTTGAAAATTTCTCGTCTTATGTGGTTTTACGATGTGTGGGACAAATGTTATGGGGAAAACCACTAATTTTCGACCCACAAGAATTCGGTACCTTTTTCTGGATTACCATTCAAAGTAGGCCTTAATCGTGTGAATGAGTCGAAACTACTGCTAGGTCGAAGATCGGTGGTCTTCCCCTACTCGTATAGGGAAAACGACCGTCAGATAGAAATGCAACAAATCTTATATATTATTATTTGTTATACTAATTTCCGAAGTAAGTAAAGATAACAACTGCGGGGCTCAAGTTAACTTTTCAGTTAAATGATAAGGGATGGTACACAAATTATGTCAAGCCAAATTTAGACTTTTTCGACCACCTTAATTTTATATTTTGAATGCCTGGGGTTCGTTTTTCTGAAACCTTTAAAAAACACTTGGTCCAGTCTTTCAGAACACTAACCAACTGTTACCTTTAAAATTTTCGCTGATCGGAATTTGAGACAAAACAGTATGAAAAATGTCCTTGACGTCTCCTAGAAGGAAACTTTGACGTAATTTTTGAACAGGTTTTAAAGCAAATACCTGTTGAAAATAAATCCTAAACGACAATTTTGGAGAGAATCCGATAAAAACTTTCGAGCAATCTCTGTAGTATTTTTTTTTTCTAGAAATAACCGATTGAATTGGGGCCTTCCTTAGCAGAGTGGTAGAGTCCGCAGCTTCAAAGCAAAGCCATGCTGAAGGTGTCTGGGTTCGATTCCCGGTCAGTCCAGGATATTTTATTGATGCAAATTTCTCAGGGCACACAGTGTCATCGTACCTGCCACTTGATATACGATTGTGAAAATGGCAACCTTGGCAAAAAAGCTCTCAGGTAATAACTGTGGAAATGCTTATAGGAACACTTAGCAGAAGAGCAGGCTCTATCTCAGTGAGGACGTAGTTCCAAGAAGACGACGATGTAGTGGAAGTGCTGGTTTCAGCATTTGTAGTGTGATTATAATGCCTGTATGCATCCATGATGCTGATTAACGGCTTATAGTGCTTACGGTTACTTAGACATTTGAAAACTACAAATAAGATTGAAAAGTTCATCCATTTCCACTAAACAACCTGTGTTCATTTCTCGCAACATGGCCTCCTTTGCAATTCGCCAAAAAACTGTGCACGATGAACCTAAACCCTTCAAATGTTTGGTAAAAAGCAAGCTGTCATTATTTTATCCGTCTTTCAATGAGCGAAATTTTGTTTTTGCAATTTTTATCAATTTCTTGCTATTTAGATGTGAAAAAAACCTGAAAAAAACTGTTGTGCTCAGATTAAAAAAAAAAACAAAAACTTCAAACCAAATTGTATTGAGGAACCAAAAATCCTCATTTGAGCCTAAGAAATTCCTCTAGTGATTTCTAAATTTATTCTGGAATACATGCAAAAACTCCTCAAAGTATCCATTATGAAAATTCTTCTGAAGAAAACTCCACCATTCATCCCAAGAATTTGTTCAAAAATTACTCTAGCGGTTTATCAAGTGATGCTTGAAAACAACATCTGGTAATTTGTACAGGGAAAACTCTGAAAAATTTCCTATGGATTTCCTCTAGAAATTTTCCCAGTAATTGTTCCACAATTTTTTCCAGTTATTTCGGTAGACCTAGAAGGTTATACAAGTGGTACTGTTCCAGGAATTTTGTGATAAAGTTGACCACCAGGAATTCCTTATTAAGTTCTACCATAAATTTCGCTAGTAACTGCTTAAGCATTTCAGCCAGGGATTACTCCTCTAATTATTCCAAACATTTCTCGAGTAATGTCTTCTCTATGGATCCTTCACAATCAACTTGTTAACATTTCATACCGACAATGTGTCAATAATCCCTACGATCTTTCCTAGAAGCATTACCAATGTCCGATGCCTGCTGTTGTTCTTTAAGAAATTCCTTAGGAAAACCTGATATAAAAGTATCAAGAGATTTGATTGATTATTTCCCAATAATTGTCTTGAAAATTCATCTAAAGCTTTCTCCCAAGCATCTTCACATATATTCAAACTCGGATGGTTTTAAATATTTTATTGATGATTTGTCTACAGCTGCCGTGAATCGCAAGTCAGTCCCGTCTGTAAAAAGTAGGCATTGAGAAAATGGGGTGTGAAGTTTCCAAACTCGTTTTCCATACGAATATTCAAAAAATTCCAGAGGATTGGAACAAATTCAAATCTAGATGAAACTTTTACGTTTTGCTTTTCACTATATCTTTCTGAGAAAAATATAAAGATGGTCAAAACACGGTTCATTCTTGTGTTATATGGTGCGGAAATCCGTAGTGGGACTGATATGCGATTACTTTTCATTATGGGACAATTTGACTTGCTATTTTTTCCTACTTTTTCCGAACAAATCTTTTTATCTCATTAAGGCAGCTGAAACAGTATTGGAAGATATATTGAAAACTGAACTCAACTCAATTTTGACGAAAATGCAGATGGGACTGACTTGCGACTCACGGCAGTACAGTATTGCAAAATTTTATATTTTCCGTACACAATGGTCCATTCCAGAGTGATAGATCTGACTTGTTTATTGGCCGATTCGGATAAAACTTTCAAAGTTCTTCAAGCTCAACTTGAGTTTCAACATATATTTTTGAGTGATTTTGCCAATCACGAGTTCAAAAGTAAAAACAGATAAACTAAAGTCAGTTAAAAAAAAATCTGCATAACTTAAAATATTTAACGAATACAGGGTGTCCGCAAATTATCCGTACAAACTTTGAAGACATGGCTCTATACAATCAAGCATAATAATTTCAATATTCTTGCATGGTTTTCAACATTGGTTTATTATATTCTTAAGAAGGAAGTTTTACACATTTCCGATTTCAAATAATTGCACAACCAACCCAAATGTATTGAGGTGTCTTAAAGGGAGGTGTTTTCCAAGCTTTATGACGGAAGAGAAACGTCCATACAACTCATTGGATTTGAACCGTACAATTTTCTATTTCCAGTCTAACTTGAAGCCACTAGCCTGTAGATTACTTCAAATAATAATAGGACATTTGGATTCATCTCTTTTAGGTTTTAGGGATAACACATCTACAGCATGACTAGCGGCCCTCAGGAAAAACGTTTCGCAAAAATTTAAATTTGCCTATCTCAGTTACAAGCAATTATTTCGAAATTTTTTAAAGTTGTATTTTGAGTTAACATATAGATATATTATAAAAGGTATATGGACATTGACTTTTCATTGTTTTCAATGTGAGATCATCTTTCCAATATTTTGCTGTTCGGATAATTTGCGGACACCCTGTAGCTTCATAGTATCATCATCCAATTTGTAGATTTCGACGTGATGAACAAGTTTTTTTTTCTAGTTCATTTATTTGAGGCTCAATCGAATGAACAAGTTTGTCACAGATAGTTTTTGTGTAGGACTTTCATGTTTTCAGAAAATCGGCTATAATTGTTCGTCAGTTCGTTATTGGAAAAAATACTCAAAAATATATGTTATGTATGATGGGCTGCAAATATTTTATTCAGACCTATTCATAAATAACTATAATCTAGTTTATCAAAGTCGACTATTTTATATGGAAAATCGAAAAAGTTACAAATGTTTTGACCAATATTGTATTTTCAATACTAAATTTCATGCAAATCTCGGTTTGGGACCCATTCTCACCCATACAAAATGTTTGGTAAAAATTGATAGAATATTAAAAAAATCTTTCATATACCTATAACCAAAAACCTTATATCTAGCGAAAAAATTTACAATGTTTTAAATTTTCATAATCTGTTGGCTCATATATAGCGTGATACATCCCTGAATAACTGTTTGTGGACTTGCTTGCGACATTTTTCGAATGATTTCTGGGAAATTTCTAAAAGAAAACTTTATAAAACAGTAGAGTATTTTCTAAAAAAGATTTTTAAGAGAAATTCCTGGTTGAAATCCTTTACAAATCCTTTACGAAATTTTTTAATGCGACTAGTTTATTTCTTGTACAAAAAACGTTTGGTATTCTCTTGAACTTAAGTTACTAAAGGATGTTCAGTAAGTGTTGAGAATGATTTCAATACCTTTCTGTATTTGAAGTATATAGCGTAAAATGTTTAATTCTCTCCAAGAGAATTTCTCTCAAGACTCCCTCAACATGGATAGCATGTTTCTTTTCGCTCGAGTGCTGTCAGTTCAATCGAAGATGGCGTCGAAACAACAAGCACTCCGCGAGCGTTTTTTACGGTTTTACGAAACGCCGTAGGGAGCCGAATCCTATTCTTGGCACTATGGATTCACATTGGCAGTTTTTTGAAAGATAAGTGTTTACTTCTTTGATCGCGTCGCTTGCTCCTGCAGGGGCGAGTGAGGTGAACAGGAATTATCGTATTGCGCGTCACTCGCGTAGCAGGGTGGAATTGTGTCGTGGATCGCGTAAGTAGTGTTTGATCTTTTGATCGTATCGCTTGCTCTTGCGAGGGCGAACGGTGAACACATGTTCGACGTATATTGGATCGCATAACTAACAATAGGTGACTCCCAGATCGAATCTATGACAAAAGGTCGATAGACAAAAGGTCGAAAGGACAAAATTTCGAAAGACAAAAGGTCGAAAGAACAAAATGTCGAAGAGCAAACTAGAAGGGACAAAAGGTCGAAAATCTTTTTTAAAAGAAGGAAAAATTTCCCATCAAGCAAATCATAATCGACCTTTTGTCCTTTCGACCTTTTGTCCTTTCGACCTTTTGTCTGTCGACATTTTGTTTTTTTTTCGACCTTTTGTCTTTCGACCTTTCGTCTATAAACCCTCTAGTAGAGTGGTTATCTAACTAACATTCTCCGACAACCAGAATGTACATATAACGAAACCACTTTTGCGTTATGCGATGCTTATATGTTCAAAGATCCCATTTAAGATGTCGTCAAAAGACCTTATACATACAAAAGTGGAGGCGATATATGTGCATAATTTATATTATGAAAAATGGTATACAATGCGAGTGTACAGATTTCATTACGAGTTAATGTGCAACCTTATACGACTTAGTTTATGATAACAAAGTTGATTTGGCAGCTGCTACGGATTGATTCGACTTCCTTTGTACGTTTATACGAAACGAGACAAAATGCACTGGTGAACCCAGAAAATAGCGTTATATGTGAGAAAATTCATCAATCAAACCATTTCATTCACCATGTTGTGCGGGTGTGATTTATTTCGCACAAACGATTGTTAATTGTTATGCGACTTCTGATTGTCTGGGTCCTTTCCTTCGCCGATGACCGCAACCATCCTAAGCCCCATTCATTAAATCACTGTGCAACTTCGATTGTTCTGTGATTGTTCAATCACAGAGCATAACTACGATGGGGTCATCCATGCTAATGTGCATTCTCATCGACAGTGGGGATTTTTGAAAGCTTTAAGACATATTTGGCCACAGTATGCGTCGTACTCGTACGATATGCGTACATATATTGTCGGCGTTCATATGTTGTTGCGTCGTTTTGAAGTGCCTCTTGTTGTAAAGTTTTAGAAAGAATAGCACCCGTGCCAAAATTAATCATGGAAGTGCCCAAGTAGCTCTGCACCCTAATGTCAATCATACCGTTATAATTAGCACTTTAGCAAATCATAGATATCTCAATATACTTCTCGAAATCCGAATCAAAGGTTATTTTCTGTATGTATATTAATCAACTGACAATGATATTGTGAGCGATTCTACTGAAATTTGAAATTTTCGATGCACAGATGATGGTTTTTGCTGTTCAGTGGTACTCCATAATTAATAATGTAATTCACACGGTACAAAGGGTTACTCTTCAAACATATACCTAATACCTATCGTCAGAACGGCAACCAAACGCATCCTCGAGCGCCGTATACAACGACCACGAGAATCTGCTAATGTGTCCATCCATGTGATGTGGCATTGTGGCCAGGTTCGATACTAATCGTCACTCCAACAATGAGACCAATTCAATACACACCCTCCAGGACTAAAATCCGTACACCTAAGTAGAGATGTATTTATGATGAACAGCAATTTAAATCCTTAGTAGGTAATCATAAATTATTTAACATTAATGAGCAAACATTTTCATAATTCTTATTTTTTGTCCTTGACCTTTCATCATCAACATCAAGAAAAAAAAAACTGCCCAAGTAGTCGAAGGTCCGCTAATTTGCCTTTTGGGACTTTCAGGGCCGTTTTACGGCTATTAAAGGGCATGCCAGCTGTTTAGTAGCCCTATAGTAGAAAACAGGACGAATTAAAGTGCTATTTTGTTGCTTCGGTGTAGCTAACTTATAAACAATTTAGTATTTAGTCACATATTCAAAATATTATTTGGCATTTCTTGTACCTTCCCTAATTCAACACGTCATTACCAGTATCAAAGTCCACAATCAATCGAACCTTCCCATTTCAACCACATTTCATCATGCACCACAGAGAAGCCCCACGCTCACCAGATTACCGGAAGTCGCTTGCAGGGACGCGGTCGTGCAGGAAATTATTTGGCATTAGATTCAAATGTTAACTGTAAGACTGTGTCTTTGCGGGTGATCATTGGCAGCGGTTATCGAGGCTTTCGACAACGGTCCCCAGCAGCATCTGTGCTCAGGCACTAAAACTCCTGGCCCGAAGAGGAAATTAATTAAAAGCTCAAATCCGCTCTGACGGGAAATTCGGTGTCCCATAAACAAAAAGTTAGATTTCCTTCCTTTGCTAATTTACGACTCGTTTCGTGTTGGGGTTGGCTCGATTCGCCCCGAGGGGGACTTAACAGCTAAACGGTTGCAGAGGCAATCAAACTTCAACATAACGAACAAAACCGTTTTGCGGTAGGAAAAGGATAGAAAAAAGTGTCAGAAAAAGGGGATTCGTTCCGATTCGGAGAGGACAATAAATTGCGAAAAGTCTCGCGTTTATGTGACGAAGCTTTTGGTTTGTGTGATTTTCAGGGGTAGTATTCAGTCGTTAAATCACGTGTTCGACTACCGAAGATGTGAATAATCATGGGATGATAAAAGCCTGATTCAGATTACTTTTTTAAGGAAAACCATTTCCACTTTAGTCTGACTGGTTGAGTTTCCCTAGGAAGTTTTGATTTGTTGGATGTTTCCCGAAATCTTACTCGAAAACTGTGTTCTAACCCTTTTCAGAAAACATACTAACATCACCACTGAATCAAACTCCTTATTTATGAACAAAAATTCCGACAACTCGTTTCTAACTGTCATTACCATTCATCATTCAAAAACTTTTGCAGTTCTAAACCTTTCTTGGAAATATCGTTCATCCAATTCCACGCCAGAAGCCCTGGAGCAGAGACAATCCCACGAATATTTCCGTCATGAGCCATTATCAAACATCGGACTTATTTAATTATGGACTTCCCGTTCCCATCACCAAGGCTCCGCCATTCCGAGCCATTTACTATAACGATAAACGCCACACAGCACCCGGCTGGGATGAAGCCGCATAAGCCCAGAGGGCATGTTTAAACAACGATTCTGGCCAGATGGGCCCCGGAGCTTCTTCTTTTACTGGAAGATGAAGCTGCCATGTGTCAATAGCAATGCTTGTAGGCGAAAGATGATAATCGATTTGCCAAATGATGGACGTGCTTGAATTTCGAATAGATAATTGCACAACCACAGGCGTAAATTGAGCGATAATTGGGGATGATATCGCATAGGATAGGAAAAACTACTGGGACACCTTCTTGGTTTACTCAGTTATGGGTGTATTTTCCATGGTAAAATATTCTTCCTCGAGTATAGCCCACGTATCATGTCCGTAGAGGACAGGGTTGTTAAAGTTAATCAACGATTAACGCCGTTAACGTTAGTTTTTCTCGAGATCAACGTTAACGGCGTTTCGTTGATTTTTATGTTTGTTAACGTTAGCGTCAACGGGTTGCGTTGAATTAACGTCAACGAACATCGTTAATCTTATCGTTGATTACTGGGTGACCTGTGTAGATGCAATGAAAATTTTCGATACGGTGATAAACAAGTTGTCTCCATGCAAATACCGTAACCAAGGAAATTGAAAATAAAACTTTGTTTACGGGTATAAAAGGATGCAAGCAGCAAGGGTCAAGATCAATTTTGTACGAGTGGAAGAGAAATCCGGACGCGTTGCAAAATCTGTCAATGACGATGAAAGGGGGAAAAATGAAGATCTACCGATTCATGTCGCCAAGTGGTCCTTTTGCTGAGGAAATTTTCAAATACTTGACACTGGTTTCCGGGAAGTAAAAGCGTTTTCAAATCATAAATGTTATGGTTGAATGACTGCATGGATAAGGACAAATGAAAATTCTTGCCGTTCACATCCCAGACCTAAGCAATTGAAAATTGTGTTGCATAGGCTTGAACATACACATGTGGAAAATCATTTGGTGGTCACGAAGCTATTTCCTGCAAAATTAGTTCATCTAGTCAGTGGCAAAAGTAAGTAATCAAATACTATTTTTCCATACAAAATGCCTATGTTTTGGGACCTGTACCGTTTTGATTCGAATCCCGGACAGCTTCAAATTCCGGACACTCTACTTTGTATGGGAAAGATTTCACTCGAAATGTTTCAAAATAGGCCGTCAAAAAGTTCCCAATTTGAAAGATGATTTTTATAAACATGTTACATAGCAATCCATGAAAATTTACAATGTTCAACTAGTTTTGACGTTTTTCTAACGGATTAGTGAATTTAGTTAATGATTCGACTATTCTAATTGTGTTTTTCATGAGCTGTCCGGAATTCGAATCAATGTGTCCGGAATATGAAGCAAAAGTGTGGTTGTGTCCGGAATAAAAATCATGAAGAGGCCGAACATTCTTGTTGATTAAAGTGAATTAAAGCTGTGGAATCCAAATCTTCACCCAGCATTCGAAATGTAAGTGTTTGCAAGGCCTGATTACGCTAAAGTTGTATAGGGAACGATTCAATTTATATATGTTTCGATTAGTTGAAGTTCACTGAAGCCTTAAGTGTCCGTAATATGAATCAAAACGGTATCTCAACTTCTGGTAGTTCGAATTGACTGTAATTTGACTGCCGAACTACAAATGACCTGAAGTTTTATCTATAGCGAATTCCTTATATTGCATTGTAGTGATTAACCAAAGAGTTCCAGAGGGTTGGTCAAAGACAAAAGCAACTGAGAGATTCTTTTACCTAATTCAAAAACGATATGTTCTGGGTGGTTGATCTCCAAAGTTCACCGAAGTTGTTCACATTCAGAAGTTACGTAAATTTGCAGAACATACCACTTTGGGCACTTCCATAAACCACTTTGGCATGGGTTTTTTTTCTCGACTGAACCGTCTGAAACTTTGCAATAGGAAGCACTTCAATACGACTCATATTGTGGCCAAATATGAGCTCAGTAGCTTCCAAAAATCTACTGCTGAAGAGAATCTAAAGTGCCAAGAATAGGATCCGGCTCCTTACCGTTTGTAATCGAATTAAAAAATCTCAGCTCCTCACTTTTGTCTTTGAACAATCCTCTGAAACTCTTCAAAAATGACTGCAATGTGATAAATTCACTAAAAATAAAACCGGTTATTTATAGTTTGTCATTCTTATTTCATGGCAATTCGAACTGAACTGAGATACAGTGCCTCAAAGTTGCTAATTTTGTACGGAAAAACAGGATACAAGCTTTTGTCTTTGACTGAATTTAGAAAAAGTTCACTCATTATGAAAAAGAAAATGCAATAAACTACATATTAGTCTGAGCACAACAGATAAATAAATCGAAAATTTATTTTTAACTTATTTGCTGTTTTATTTCTTGCCTCTCGCTACATTACATATCCTTCTTGAAACAAACTCTGGGATTTGCTGAAAATTTGGAGTACAAAGTTCACAATTAACGCAAAAAATTAACGTTGACCGTTAACGTTAAATCAATGCCAAGCGTTAACGTTAACGTTGATTAACGGCTCCGAAAAATCAACGCAAAATTCGTTGATCGTTACAATTAACGTCAACGAATCAACGAAACGGCGTTAATCGCTGATCAACGTTAACAACCCTGGTAGAGGACTACTGGTCTTATCAGCGTTTCGTACATAGTTCATTTGGTGCACGAGTTAGTAAGTTGACGAACTTATCTACCACATTGGACAATACCCGTCCATTGTAACAAAACTTTCTAGGCCAACATTATCACATTTGGCTCCACCTAATTGTATGTACCGTAAAACTGGGTAACTTTGATAGTAACTATCGGAACATTACTAAAGGACCTATCTAACATTGAGAGGCTCTCTTTGTTTACTTTCTCTTTCATTAATAACTGTGCCACGTTAACCTCTTCTGTTGCGTTTTTTGTATGCAACGCTAGTCAAGGAAATTGACTTTCGATCTATAGTGAAAAACTTCCCAAAATCTTCAGTATTCCACTGTTATAATCGAAAGAGAACGAGAGAGAAGAGAATCTCTCATTTGTACATAGGTCCTTTAGTAATGTTCCGCGAGAGTTCTTCAGGAGATAACCTGCCTAAAGCTGCATTTATATTAGAGTGTTACTGCCTCTCTGTAGTAGTCATGTCGTCATTTGAGCACAGAGAACAGCAGGCTTCCGAATTCTCACTCACTCTCACGATAATGGATTTATCCCTCACAGCAATTTTCAGCGAAAAGCTGCCTTGCGATTTTATCCGTCCACCAAACAAAGCGAAAATTGATAATTGCACATTTCCGCAGCTGTGAGAATTTTGTTTTCTCTTTCTCTGATCCATGGAGAACTTT
This sequence comes from Aedes aegypti, assembly GCF_002204515.2. Taxonomy (NCBI): domain Eukaryota; kingdom Metazoa; phylum Arthropoda; class Insecta; order Diptera; family Culicidae; genus Aedes; species Aedes aegypti. The sequence continues at coordinate 252,226,565 of NC_035107.1, forward strand.
TCCTGTATCCATCGCCACGAGCAGCAGTTGCTTTTATGCACCAAATTAACCACTCCTTTCGTCAAGTTGGTGTAGTAGCATGGTTAGCGTGCACGCATCGCGGTTGTTTTTAGCAATGTTCTAGGTTTGAATCCCGTCGCCGGCACTAGTTTTTGTTTATCCACATTAGTGATAATTCTCGGGAGCAGTTTGTGAGCGAAAATATGATGGAGTGAAAAAGAAATTATCCCCAGAGTGGAGTTATCCTTCATCGTAGCTCCAGGGAAAATTAGTGTGAGCGATAATAGATGTTCACGTGAGGAAGCGAAAAAAGCATGCTCCTTTCGTGCGAAAAATCGTAGATTTCGCATCATTGATACGAAAATTCAGAACCCTGGAGAACAGACATGGCGGCTCAAACAAAATTTCTTCTAAACCTTGTGTAAAGGTTCGAATCATCCATCAGCGCCGCCAACGCAGACAGCCCGACATACAAACTAGTTTCGACAACACGATGTCGCTAGTGAACGTCAAAATGCATTAGCCCACAAAGCAACGCTAGCGACAAGTGGCAATTTTTGATATCGACACCAGCGCCAAAGTGTAAAATGCGGCAAATTTGTAGCCTACTCAATCTGACGACAGCGCCGCGTAACAGGAGCATAAAGAAATACTTTAAAATGACCGGCACAATGCTCTACACACGCTGACGAGTAAAGATGAACGTCTGTTCTCTGTGATTTGAGTGAGAACGACACGTTGATAGCCTTCCCACATCTTTACTCTTCCACAATACAGTTGTTGTGGAAGCGATGTAGGTACGATAGGCAAACAATTTCAACACTAAATAAATCGCACTCGCTCTTTCCGCGTGTGTAGTGACATGAGATGGATGGATATGGGTTATGAAAGGGGTCCACGTGGTCTGTAGGGATTTGAATTCTAAACTTGTAACCAACTCAGTTATTGAGTCACCAAGTGGCTCGGTAGCTTAGTTGGTAAAGCGCTCGTCTAGCATACAAGAGTCATGGGTTCAAATCCCAGCCGAGCACGTGGATTTTTTTCATAATTTCACCCATAATTTGTCCACTTTAACCAATCGTAATAAGTTAATTAATTTAATATAAAACTTTGGATTTGCCAATACCTCCGGATCCTGACTACTTCTTAAAGAGGCGTCTTTGGCAAAATTGTTCAGTAATTCTATCTTGAGATTTGAGATCTTGCCACTAGGTGGTACAAATGAGCATGGAACTTTTTTTTTTTTTGAAGATGTCTCGTGATCTTTACCACTTAGAAAGATTGCGCTTTCGTGAAAATTGCTTATTATTGCCAAGAAATTCAATAGTTTTGCCAAAAAATCATACTCTCTCATGACAATTTATTTGATCTACATATAACACCCCCATATGATTGGCTCTTTTGATAACAATCAAGCAATGTTGCCATCTATTTTCAGAATATGAAAATTGGATGGCCATTTTGGAATGTTCTCAATCCCTGCTTCAATCACATGACGCGACGCGAGGCAGGACACAACACTTATGGTTCTTACAAACGTTGAAAGGACATATGAATTATGTTTATTAAGGCGAAGTAGGCCGTCATTGAAATCTGTACGTGTCGTTGATGATTATAGCAAATTCATCTCACGATTTCGAATCAAAGAAAATCAGTTGGTTTTGCACTGACACAGCTACTTTATGCATGTTAGCGCGTACAGTGATACTTTTTCAAGTCAATATAAACTATCAAAACTGAGTTTTATCACTTTGAAATGCAAGCTGAAAAGTCATCATTGTTACCAAAACGAATGACGGGCTACTTAGCCTTAACGACCGTTTTCGGGCTTGATGTTGCCCATCATCAGGACGATTCCCGATAGTTATTCTGGGAAATATTATTTGAAAGCATTTTAAAAATATTAAACTACCATTAATATTAAATATTTCTATATGCAACTTCGAAGAAATCGAATAAATAGCTCTGACAAGAAGTGTCATACAATTACCTTTTACTTTTGTATTTATTTTGCATAAGTAATTAACATAGATTGGAATATTTTTTTAATTGGAGCATTCACCACCAGTTAAAATTGTACTGCCCCTCGTTTCATGCAGATGTATAGATCTGTCACCGCTTAATATACTCGGCCGACTATGTGCAGATCATCCGTGAAGGAAGAAAATTGACTGAACCTGTTGAAAATCGTTCCTCGGCAATACAGGTGGGACAGATGATGAAAGATGATCTAGATTCTAGAAGAACACTCCGTATGCCACATCGAATGTTGATCACTCAGACATTCTCACACTTTAACCAGTCGCTCATAGATAGAGTAGGATCATTTTTTGTATTTTCGGCGGCTTTGTTCTCTTCGTCCTGGGGGATTTTTTTTAAGTTATTGGGCTCAAGACGTAAGCGTATCTCGCAGCCGAATTTCATGACAAAGAAAATAAAACGGCCGAAAATACATTAGTTTCACTATACTATACTCTTCCTTACACTCACACTCAGTTGAGCTCAGCTAATTTTCATTCTTTTACCGATATCCGCATAGCCGTGCGGTCAGTAACTGAATTTTAACTGATATGTCAGCAAAAAATCAAGTTTAATTATAGCAGAATCTTGGCATTGACATCAAACATCACTTTTGCTGAGATGTCAGCAAACGAACTTTAACCGAGATTTGCACAGCTGAAATCGGCATTCTTTTTACAGTTTGCTCTTCCGCTAGTTTCTCCAATTGTCATCAATAGCAGATGAATATGCTCGTAAAACACTAACCTGTGAATTGGGCTCGAATCCTGTTGGGACGCAAGAAATAGAAGATGTCACATCAGAAAAAAATACAAGCCCACTTTATTTTTGCCTAAATTTGTATTACCTACTTAATTTATTCCTTAACTTTGTCCTTATATCCTGATGCAAAATGCAACTATTCCAACTGCATCGAATATGTATTGAGAAAAACATCAAAATCGCGGTCCAAAACAAACAGTTAGTGAGTAGTACCTACCTACCACCTAGCAGATTTATATCCAACTAAAATATTCCATGCAGTTGAATTTTCGATACCACAGAACATTGAAAAAATGAAGCTCATGAGCTTTTGATCAACATTATATGACGGTAAACTTCATTTTCAAAACGAATGTAACCATGTCTGAAAGCTTTGCATTCGATGTTTTGTTATCCTGATGGGAAAATCGAAATAATAAGCTGGCGTCCAAGACCAGTCACATCGTGTACTAAATACACGAAATATGAGAAAAGCTCGCTTGTTATACTCAACATCTGGCGACGGTCAAGCGCGTGACTGCTATGGTCTAATCCACCGGTGTACTAAATTTACTCGGTCTGAGAATTGTGACACTTGAGCGGGGCACTCTCCCGTATGATCCCCACGTGATCTGGACCCGCTCTAGTGTCAAAATTCTTCGACCGAGTCAGTTTAGTACACCAGTGGATAAGACCATTGAGTTAAGCTTGGGAAAACATTTTCTCTCAAGCTTTATCCATTTCTCCGAAAGTTTTCCAAAAGGAAACAGTTTGAATCGTACTTAGTTTTATCTACCACGAATATTATAGCGGTGGAGATATCCTGTAGATACAAGCTCCGAAAAGCTTTTGCTTCGAAAAGCTCTTCCAATACTGCCCTCTCTCAAGCGTGGAAATATCAACGCTTGATAATACAACCAGACGAGAACGCTCAGCAAAAGTTCAAATCAGATGTCCTGTGCTCTCGCTCTCACTGTTATCATTGATAGCTCGGAAATTTTCTCTTGAACCCAAACTCACCCAGCTAATGGATTGCATGGCTGAAGTCGAAATGTATAGGAAGCATAGGGAAGAATGTTTCAAAACGAATCTACTAAAAAAATTCATTTTGTAAAACATTTTCGTTTATAGATTTTGAGCTCATTTTCTATAAATTAGTCATTACGAAATCATTAAATATCAATTCAATTTGATTAATTTTGAAGGACAGCTATGAGGTTCTGGAGGCTTTTATTTTATATACCTAGAGCCATAATCAATGAATCAAATTGTCATCGAAACAGGTGCAAAACAAATAGCAAAGAAAATGCTCTCACAATCGTTTGTCCCAACTCTAGCGGATTAGGATACCATCTCAAGTAATATTGTCATGGCAAATACAGCGGGCAATATTGGTGCTGATAATAAATTCGTTACGCACGTGGTGAGCGATGGTTGTCATATTCTGTTCAAGTTGTGACAATTTGTTGTTTTGGAGCAGGATAGTCGCAACAAAGCTAAGATCGGACAATGTCTTTGTTGCTATGTGTTGGTTGACATTTTTTTTTCCTTTAACAAAATTAGAATAATGTGTGAGGGATGTCGTAACGCTTGGCGATTTTCGCAGAAAATTGCTGAAAATCGCCAGCACCAATAAAACACAGAACCGTTAACTATTTCCACGGCTGAATTTTAAGTGAAAAATGCGTCCAATCGCACTAACGTTTGCCAATAGAATGATTACATGCACTACTCGTAGCGACGACGGCTCTCTGCTAAATTACGATCGCAATTAGCTTCGTGTTCTTCTCGTTCGCTTCGTTGTTTCTCCAGCGGGACATCTCTTCGAAAGATCCTTCCTTTCCTACGCATTATTATTGCCTTTCGTGTGATCTAACTCTACATCGGTTCCGGTAGGATCGTTTACAATCGAGACCTTCACGAAACCGAACATCAAACGTGCCGAAATTTCGGCCCCAAACATATCATCGCGGCGCCTTCCTACCTTCAGTTCGATGTTGAATACCGAACAACCACCCGAACCGCCTAACAAATCCGAATCAAGGCTCCCCCAAATCAACGCGATTATTTCCGGCGACTGCGACAAAAAATCGCCTCGATTTCGTTGTTGTGCCGCTGCAAGCACTCTCCTATGGAACCATCTTGACTGACACGACGCGAATCGCATTTAAATCGCGTCACTTTGGTTAAGTCACGCACATCAAACAGTGCATGCAGTGAAATCGCTACGATTGTTTGTCGCTGTCACCGTAAAAAGTCACTTAGATCTGGGGGAGCCTTCAAGCTTCTCGCTCTCTCAAGCCAAGTTCAATCGGAGTTCTCGAACTCTTTTTTTTCCTGTCATGTTTCATAGCACATTTTCATTTGACGCCAGACACGCTAAACATTTATCAGCCATGTCTTGTAATCATTTTTTTTTTATCAATTCTGTAACCTATATCTACTACAAGGGAGAATTTCAAACCCATGTTATTCAATTTTCAGCCAGACTCGAATTTCTATTATATATTTAATGAAATTTAAATTTATCTTGGACTAGTTCTTGCTTCAGTTATTTGGAATATGCCAACCAATAGGTTTAAAATTTAAGTCTTTTGTAGCAAAAAAAAAAGTTCAATAAGCTTGAAACGAACCATATATAGTTCAAATGAACCTAGAAGTCCACAACAACCGCTACGAAATACAACTAGAAAGAACAGCCTTCGATTAAAAGAAGGAAAAAACACTGATAAATGTGTTAGCTATTTGAAATAGTAGTAAATGATCAAATGTTATTTCGGCCTAACGACCCTTTCGGCCTAACGGCCCTTTTGGCCTAACGGCATTCGGCCTAATGGCATTCGGCCTAATCGCATTCGGCCTAACGACCTGCACCCACACATGACATATGCGACGCGAAGTTGATTATGATGATACCGAATTGGATCAGGGTTGTTTAGAGTGCTGTGAATATTCTGTAATGGTAAATTCAAATAATATTTCAAGATTAACTCAATATTTAAACATTCTAATGTAGAGCTTTTGTTCCAAATGACGTAGTAAATTGAACTCCTCTCGGTACCTCGAAAGAAAATCCTGATAGAATGGACTTGGAAAGTTTATGAACAAATCACTCAATGAGCTCTGCTTATTGAAATCTTCAAGTTAGTAGATATAGTGAATATTGGCATATTACTCTTCAATAATTGACATTTTGATTGCTAAGAAAAAATGCTTAAAGCGACTTCAATAATGAATGAACACAAGGTTCAATCCTATTTTTTGTTGAAAGTGTATTACTATTCCGATTAATTGACGAGTCCCATGTCGATTGCATGTTGGCTTAGCGGTACACACTCCTAATTTGAAGTGGCCCCGAATCTGGCTCCGCACCGGACCCCAAATACCCTAGCTACGCCACTACCTGGATGGCTACGTGTCGTTCCCTCAAGGAATTCCGGAATATCTACAGAACTGAAAAATTGTATAAAAATATTGTAAAGCAAAATTAAAATCAAGCAATGGTAATATGCTAAGAAATAAAGAAAATGATGCTGCCGGTAGAGGGGTTAATCATCATCGATGGCATTTTCAGTTCGAAACATTTGATAGGTCATCTGATTTGTGTTTGAGGAATCGCGGGCTTGTACAAATTGGAACAAAAGACCTTTACCATTAAACCATCGAACTACAAAGTAGCACTTTAAATTGCCCTGCGTGCTTTTACATAGCTCACATGCCTTATATTAGCCTTATAATAGTCCTAATACGGGGTGTCCATCCATCCGGGAAATTCGGGAGAAACTCGGGAATTAAAAATGACCGAGGAAAATACGGGAAATTATGGAACACACACAGAAAAAGCACTGGATTTTTGCCAAGAGATACACGACTGAGCTGCTAGGGATAGTAAACGGTTTCTAGTAGATTTTTGACCAAAAAACTAGTTCATTTGAAAGAAATATCTTTGATAGATCATTATTTTCACAATAAACTCCGATTTATTCATATCACAATTCACACTTCGCAAATTTCTGGCTGAATATATAAAACAATTGTTTGTAGGAAACATACTTGGGATCCTATAAAAGTGATTATAAGGATGTTTAGAGACTCCTGGCAATGTTTTTCATGAGATGTTTCATGAATTTGGTACATTTTTAATGCCATTTTTTAAGGAATCTGACAGGCTTGAATTTTTATTTGGAAAATCACTGAAATTTATTTAATTTTTTTTGCAAAGAAGATTGTTAATCGATTTCATAAAAGAGTTTTTGCAGATTTTTCTTGGAATATTAGGCAAATTTCTAACGGTTCGCGATCAGTTGAGCTAAATTTTTTTTGGGAAATTTCTTAGGACCACTTAGATTCCCAATGAAAATCTGGACACATTCATTTTAAATTTCTTTTGGGTTGATTCCTGGAGGAAGTGCAGGCATGATAGAAACTCCTCTGCGATGCAAAGAGGAGGCGATTTTGCCGTTTTTCTTAGGAAAAAAACTGAACTCAAAATTTTCAACACAGATCCTCAAGCGATTCGAGTGAGAGTGCAAAAAAATACGAGGATTTTTTCAGGTACTCTCTCTCTCTCCCTTGTTGTGATGCTCACCTTTACTCACACTTCAAAAGAACTCATGAGTCTGCCGCCCGAACAAGGCAGTCCTCGGGGAGTTGTGAGAGCACCCTCTTTTGATGGAATTTTACTCTGTTGTGTTTTGTGCTGCATCATCCTCGCTCATTTTTCGTTGGTTCGTTGGCGTTTGGCGAGACATCGTTTATGCCATTGAGATCTCTTGTTGTATTCAACGAGAGTTGAACCAGATCAAGAATTTCTCCAGGAATCAACTATGGATCACGTCTTATGCATAATTCTGAAGACATTCTTAGTAGATGGGATGGCCATTGCAAACATTGTTTATTAATGGAATGATTTGAATTTAGATACACATGGTACATTTTGAATTTTAAAATTTCTCCGTGCTTCCTTTGAATTCTATTGGATTAAACGCATTCTCCGCATTCCGACCCTATTTTATTGAAAATAAATACTAGCAGATTATTTCAACCATACCAAATATTTTATTCATCGAATAGGAAAGTTACATGAGCAGTTCCATTTGAATTCGAATGTCGGTTTACTTTTGTATTTTTTGATTTGGATGAAATTTTGCACATGCTTTATTTATGTCCAAAAATGCCTTTTTGCATCATCGGCTCGCCATTTTGACTCTAGCCTTACTTTTAAGAAGGGCCTAAGAAAAAAATTCTTAATAATTTTCAAAAAATTATAACTTAGAAGCGGTTTGTCCGATCAGTTTGGTGCCTTCCGCAAAGTTTTAGGTTATTATTGGGACTATCTGGAAAAAATATACACTGTAAAAAAATGTTGTAATTTTTTATATATCAAAAATAAAGCTTAAAAATCAATTTTCTCAAAAATCGTATTGTTGATTTTTTTTTTATGTTAAAGTAGACAAAACATGAAGTCTTTCGCACAGTGGGTCAAGATGGAGAAACCATGGACAAAAAAGTTATAATTTTTTGAAAATAGGTGAATTTTTGAAAATGGTCATAATAAACTTTTTAAATATTTTTCAACTCGATGTTATGAAAGTACGCAAAATTTACAACAAAAAAGGTACACGGAAAAATCGGGCTAACTTTTACCGTTTTAAAGATACAGCGATTTTAATACAAAATTATAATATAATTTTCAATTTTCGGTCATTATAATATAACTTAGAAACGGTTTGTCCGATCAGTTTGGAGTCTTCCGCAAAGTTTTAGGTTATTGTTGGGACTATCTGGAAAAAATATACACTGTAAAAAAAATGTTGTAATTTTTTATAAAACGAAAATAAAGCTTAAAAATCAATTATCTCAAAAATCGTTTTATTGATTTTTTTTTTTTTGATATATTAAAGTAGACAAAAAATGAAGTCTTTTGCACAGTGGGTCAAGATGGAGAAATCATGGACAAAATAGTTATGGTTTTCTAAAAAAGGTGAATTTGTTGAAAATGGTCATATTAAACTTTTCAAATGTTTCGGTAGCAATTAGCAAAATTTTCTCATATACCTTTTTTGTTGAAAATTTTGCGTACTTTCATAAAATCGGGTCGAAAAGCATTCAAAATGTTTATGTAGACCATATTGAAAAATCAACCTTTTTTTAAAAAATCATAACTTTTTTGTCCATGATTTCTCCATCTTTACCCACTGTACAAAAGACTTCATTTTTTGTCTACTTTAACATATAAAAAAATTAAAAAAAAAATCAACAATACGATTTTTGAGAAAATTTATTTTTAAGCTTTATTTTCGATATATAAAAAATTACAACATTTTTTTTACAGTGTATATTTTTTCCAGATAGTCCCAACAATAACCTAAAACTTTGCGGAAGACTCCAAACTGATCGGACAAACCGCTTCTAAGTTAGCTAAGGGCCCAGATAGCCGTAGCGGTAAACGCGCAGCTACCCAACCCATGCTGAGGGTCGTGGGTTCGAATCCCACGGGTCGAGGATCTTTTCGTAAAGGAAATTTTCTCGATTCCCAGGGCATAGAGTATCTTCGTACCTGCCACACGATATACACATGCAAAGATGGTCAGTCGGCAAAGAAAGCTCTCAGTTAATAACTGTGGAAGTGCTCATAAGAACACTAATCTGAGATGCAGGCTTTGTCCCAGTTGGGACGTAACGCCAGAAAGAAGAAGAAGATTATGACCATTTTCAAAAATTCACCTATTTTCAAAAAATCATAACTTTTTTGTCTAATCCTACAGATTATTGAGCAAAAATGGGAAATGCTTATGTTTAAAATCACAAATTTCTAACTAAGAAGTGTAAATTCTACATTGGTGGTTACTATTGTTTGGAATTTCCTTGAATTTTTTATGTGATTGTCATTTCTATATTCATTTAAGAAGCACAGAAATAAAATACAGATATTTTGCCCCAGGATACAGAAATACAGATAATTAAAGTAGAAAATACAGATTTAAATGTGGCACCCCTGGTGAGGAACCCTCCACACTTTGCTTTTAACGTTAAAAATGTGTTATCATCAGCATGAAACGAGCTCCTCGACTGGACACGAATATCTTTTCGCACTCGCACAACGCGAACCGCAGCCTTTACGAAGCACTGCCCAACAAAACGCGCGAAACGAGAAAAAATCCTTTTCACCTGCGCTACGAAAAAATGAACAATGACAGATTTTCTCCACTCTCGCTTCATTTTAATTACAACAGTGCAATACTAATGTTTTTGGGAAATGTTTCACTATAGATTCAAAGACATTGTCTTTGTCTAGCATTTCATGCAAAAAACGCATTAAAAGAGATTAGTGTGGCTTAGTTATTGGTTAAGGAAAAAGTAAACAATGAAAGTTTCTCTATGTTAGACAGGTTCTTTTGAAAAGTTACACGAGATTTGACATCCAAAAGTAAGCAGCTATAGTATATTTAAAATCTTTATAAGGATTAGACATATGATTAAAATAATGCTCTACTCTATTCAATTCAGTATTAATGTTTGATGTTTATCAAACTGTGTTCTGATTCAGATTGGGTACCACTTCTAATACTGCATTTGGTCCCTTGGTACTGCAAAAGGTATCCCAATTTGACAGATCGCAGTACACTTTTAACGGCATTCTGGATTTTGCTCTATTACCTTATGTGCCATAAAATTTTGGGCAACTTCAAGGGACATAGAGGTCTTTATTTTATCTTTGATCAAACTGCACAAAATTTTTAATCGGTGGCAAAAAAAAATTATTTCAAGATATTTCTTGAAAATTCATAGCTTGAAAATGAATATTTTGACTTAAACTTTCATTTAAAAATATCCAAAAAAAATCCAAAAAAATATGAAGTCGCAGAACTATGACATCATCCGGTTTTGAACTTTCAGGCATCCGGGAATTGGAAAACTGATTTAAAATGAACTGTTGGTTACTTGTGCTTCTAAGTTCAACCCTGTTTCAAGCTCATGAGAGCCGTTTTTATGTCATCTCAGTAGTTCCAAAGGAGCAGGCGACCTTTGAAATGGGAAAGGATTTTACTCCAGGCTCTTTTTATTGACAGTAGCGCCACTTAGGATAACGTGAAGCTCGCTCTCTCTCCTTTTCTGAATAAAGCTCAACCGCTGGATAATGAGAGACGTTGGTCTTTTCTCTTTCTACTCTCCGAGAGCAACCGCTATTATCAATAAGAGACTGCAAACTTCAACACCTGTTTGTTGCAGACAGATTTGACAGATAACTCGCTTCAGTTTCCGTTGCATCTCGTCGGAGTACGGACGGGTGAATAGACCCTGTCGTCGTCGTCGTGCGGTTTGTCAGTAGTTTTGGCGGGAAACGAATAAAGTGAGAGCTACTCCCGAAGTGTGCCACGAGGCGTGTGGGTGGGCTCGTTAAGTGATCATTATAATCTAATTATTGTTTCCATACATTAGGGTGTAGTTTTTTCCCACTCTTGAGTGTGGGTGGTAATGTTTTTGGGAAGGGACGTGTCGTGATTGTGGTGTGTTGCGGCCCCAAAGTGGTTAATTGTGTTGGGTGTGTGTGAATGCTTACGAAACGGATACCAGTTGTAATTATTTGTGATGTTGTTGTGAGCACGAGCAATTAGCAGAGCGCGGCAGAAGAGCAATCCTTTTTAGTTCATTGTGGAATCGTTCCATTCAAGAATGGAACACCAGAAAAAAAATCATCTACAAAGGCGAAGCTGCTCACACACAGAGAATGGGTTGTAAAAGGATAAGGCGATAATCACCGAAGGAAACCACAGAAAGCCATCATTGGAGCAGAAACGGATTACATCGCGGAGAAAAAACTCGTGCTGGGCAGCGGTCGAAGAGAGAAAGGAGGCAGCAGAAGAAGGCGTCGCCGGTGGAAAAAAAGTTCGCAAATGAGCAAACTTCATGAATTATGATATTTGGATTTTCAATTAAATTGAACAAGGTGAGAGAGGTGAGCGAACACAACCGGCAGATACAGCATCTGCTTCATCTGTTGCCCTTGGTTACAGACAGCTGAGCATGGCGTAGCCAGAGGGGGTAGATGGAAAAAATCCTCAGCAGGTTTCTACAAAATTGTTTATTGTAATTTATCATTTTCAACGTCATTCAGATTCATGATGTAATAGCGTCAGATTGGAGAACTCTTCACCAAAATATTGAGCGTCTGCTGAAGATCCGACCAGACATCATTCAAAAGTTTCATCAACAATCCCTTACAGATCTTTTGAAGAATCTGCCAAAAATGTATTATGCAACTTAAAACATCATGACAGCAGAACTACTAGTTATCTTTAAAAAAATAAAGCATCAAGAAGGTTTTCAAAGGATTCCTCATAGAATAGTTTTGGATGAACCTTCACGAATTTATCTAAGAATTCCTTGTGGGATTTCTCTAAATATTTTTTTTCTGAAAAATCATCTAATAACTACTCTAGGGGTTCTTTAAAAAAAAAATCTTGAGGAGATTTCACCCAAGCAGCACAATTGATCATAAATGAGCTCAAACTACACTTTTCGTACATTAATGCTGTTTTGGTTCAAATGTACAATACTAAACTTCTTACACCTTTAGAACCAAAAAAGCGCAAAAATGGAATGTTCCGATTGAAGGTAATCCAAACTGTGTAGTAGAATTGTTACTCAGGCATAAAATGAACCAAACCTCGTCCTGAATTCAACTTAAGGCCATGTGGTTATGAGAGGGAGTATTAAGTTACCTCATACAAAAAGGGTTCGTAGCTTGGAGCGGAGGGTGTTAAAAGCGATCGCTTTCGCATAAAGCTCGTGAATTAACTTCTGGACTCGCTCTACCCCGCTGATGAAAACCCCACCTACGCCCATGCAACTGGGACTCAACTGTACACAATTCAGGGGACAGGATTTATGTGTCTAGAGGGAGGTCGTACGATAAACTGATGGCTCCCTTAGGAGAGGATATTTTTATAAAACGGGAAGATGGAAAACCGAAGTCCATTGTGCTACTTTTCCATTAAACTTGAAATGCAATTATTCTTTACAAAAAAATAAGCCAACTGAAACTTTTAAAATTGAAGTTGAAGTTCGTTTTCAATGGTAATCTTTCTGACGACCACTTGTCAAAAAGCGAAAAAAAAAACTTTGATTCCTGACCTCCGCCGCAAAAGCCAAGCCTACCCATCCAGTCGAGGAGCAATATTTTTAAGAAAAAGTTGCATAATTGATTTTCAACTTTGTCCTTTTTTGTCGTCGGTACGATTTTTTGCACAAAGTGCCCACTGCAGCAGCACAACAACAGAAAAAATGTGATCGGCAAACTTTTCTCACAGGGAGTTTTCACTCGCAGCCCTGTCAAGGCCTAACCGAGTTGGCAGTAAGGATGAGTGCAATAATGGCCTACTCCCCACCCCTCTCGCAACCCCTTCTGGGATACCCCTCGTTTACTCTCACGCAGGTTAAGCATAAATATTTGATTTGGAATGCGAATGGTGCTCGGACAATTCAACGAAATGAATAAAACAAACAACAGAGTTGAATATAAACGAAAAAAAAACATACGGATGGGAGCCAGAATAAATTCATGGTCCTTTTTTCGTCGGTACAATTTTCCTTTGACCAACATTGTGCCAGTCGAATGGGAAATTGTGTGGGGGAGGGCTTTGGTGCAGTGCCATAGTTGGGTATTTAACACCATGCAAATAAAGGATGGTTTGACGAAAGCAAACAACTCATTTGGGGCAGGGCTTCTGAATATGGATTTTTATTTGGGTTTCAGTGGCAGTGTGGTCTGAAAAATTGATGAAAAAACTAAACATATGTCACTAACAGTGAGTATGGAAACCAACCACAATTGACACTTCTGGTCTTTCATTTATCGATAGGCTTATTTATAATGAATCGTTCGATGAGAACCTTTTGCAAAGCATTGTATGAATATAATTCCAAATAGAATGTTTAACATATGGTTTCCAACTGCAATATGCAACGAATCATAACCTATGTTTGTATCTTCCATTGCATGTTTGTATCTTTGATTACACTAAAATAAACTGTTGGCTCTCGCATTTTGTCGTTTTGCAATGGTTGGTCTGAATCTATTCTTTTGAAAAAAAAAAAAAACATAACGATGTGTAATAAATTACTGTAGTTTGTCCAAACTATTATCGAATTACAATTTTGTGAAGTCTCATGCGGTGACAAATGTGTATATCTGTAATGTATATCTGAAATATTTTCCAAATTCATGTTTAATGTGGAAGTGGAAACAGAAACAAATACTCTTATTATTGTTCGAATCCTCTGAGCAGAATCTCAATAGAGAAACTTAAAAGTAGATGGAGTACCGTGTACCTTTTAATTCCGCTCCTAAATGCTTATCTTTGACAGATACGCGTATTTAGACTACCACTTGCAGTCTTTTCAGTGGATACGAGTAACTGACACTGAAGAAGACTGCAAGTGGTAGTCGAAATACGCGTATCTGTCAAATATAAGCATTTAGGAGCGGAATTAAAAGGTGCACGGTACTCCTTCTACTTTTAAGAAACAAATATTTCGTTCTAAACATACATTTACATTTGGTGACAGCCTGAGCAGATGCATAAATGAAATCCACTAGGCATATTTTCTTATTGAATGTTGTTTAAAATTATTAATTTGATTGTCCAAGTAACCATATAACCTTGCGTGCTAATATAGTGCTATTACACAGCTGACATTTAAGCCAAAAAAGGTAAATTAGCGGGCTAGCGATTTTCTGGGTGAAGTTCACCATTTTCTAAGAGACATTTAAACATTACATTAAAAAGTCTGCATCCAGTTGTTTTATGCATTATTTTCGAAACTTAAATTTTGCTTATTTCCATGAAGAGTGTAATATTCAGAATTTTGCAAGCGTATTTTCTATGAGTGGCTCAATTTTATCTTAAACAAATTTTTCTGAGACAAATCATCATCACTTCAACGAGTGATCAGTTAGATTCTGAAATAAAGAATATCGTATTTTTATTTTGAGGATCATGTTAAGCACAAAACTCATTTTTCATAGGAATGATGTGAATATCAATCTGTTAAGTTAAAAATTGAACTTCTCTTAATTTCAATTTATTGGAGTTGAAAACATAATAAAAACCTGTGGCATGATAATCTTTGAAAAGTAATCAATTGCATCAGAAATTATCGTAGGTACATACTATTTGCCAAGACAAGTATTTTACACTGAAGACCTGGAATCGAATCCAATACCCTAAACAGCCATTAAGGTAGTAAAACCGTTGATCCGGGATGAAATAGCCTAGGGCTAAAAACCTCGTTATAAAAGATGAAAACAAATGTTAAGAACTTCACAAATTTTCGTGTTTATATGGAAATTAACCCAAATGAAAAGCAAAATTCTATACCTTTAACAATTTTCCAAGAAGTTTTTTTTTCAAAATTAAGATTTTTCAATTTTATTGAAAAATTATTGAATTTCGTTATGCTCTATAATTTTGAAGTTGCTTATACTTTAAATCAAGCTTAAATATGTCAATTGAATAAAATCCTAACCAACATGTTAAAACCAAAGCAGCAATCTAAATTTATCAGAGATAAAGATTGTGATTGTACAGTTCATTTAACATGAAAATTGTGATTTTGTGAATTAAAACCTGTAACTTTTCATATATTGTTCGTAACTGAGAAAATTTGCCATTTTTTCTCACAATAGGAAAACAACTTGAACTATTGACAAATTAGACAGATATACTTCAGAACACAAATTTTCAACTTGAAAAAATCATAACTCAGGTAAATCTAAACTAATCCTGACAAAGTCCCGTTTTGTTCTAGTTCTGATGGCAAGGCTAACAATCTTCGAATGCCGGATGGTTTTGGAATTATTCCATATTCCCTTGGAGTACCAACCTACAGCCATGTAGGGTATTTCAATAATTACTATGTTTGTGCCTTTACACTGGGATTCCGTTTTTGGCAACAAAGTCGAAATTTTCAGTTGCCAAAAACGGAACCGTGTCAAAATCGGAACCATATTTTTTATTTCAAGAATAACATTAGGATGTTGTTTAGTCATCGTTATGGAACCAAATGATCGCCAAACTTCGGAATGAAGTGGTAGAGTACGTGGCTTACAATCCGAAGGTTCTTGGCTCGAATCTCAATGTATGCTACTTTTAACTTTTTTTTTATTTGGTCGATCATAAACGGATGCACGACTCAGCATTTTTGGTATTTGAATCATGAATCCGAGCCATCAGCTACAAAAACCTAACGCGTGTGTTGCGTTACGGCAATCTGACTCATGATATCATGACTCCAAATCATGGTGTATTTTCATAAGATGAAAACACACTAGAATCATGATATCATGAGTCATAATCTTGTTTTTGGATTCTGATTTCTACCCGTGTGACTTAAAGTTATTCCCCATTAGTCAGAAATTAACCAAATTTTACACAGTTCCTGCTTGAAGTGTATTGTTAACATCCTGTGAATTGTTCAGTTGTGCAGTATATTGTGTCAAAGATTGAAGTGAGTCAAGTGGAGATGCGCTCACATGCAAAATCCAGAGCTGTCTTATTGAGCTTTGGGAAAAAATGCTGAAAATCAGTAATTAAAGCGTCTCAAGAACTATTATAGTAAAAAGATTCAACGACCGGTTGACCATCGATCACAAGCCCAGAGCATGGAGGAAATCGGGAGCAGCATCTCGGAGGGAAAGGTTGAGGGTCAATAGGGTCCTAAAATGTTTGATGAATTCTTGTTTTTATTGAATAACACGGAAGAGCATGTTATTGCAACTACTTTAGTAATTTTTCTTGCTCAAATAACGGCTATATCATACTTAAGCTTTAATTAAAAAATTTGATCCATAAATGAACCTTGACACTTTAGATCATGTTTGACGTTCGCTTAGTTCAGCTCAATAATCACGTGGTTCTTTTTCCCAAAGTGCACCTCTTTCGGAAGAATTAGATGCCCATCCAAACACAACGCTTTCTATACATATCCAATGCCTAGCCCGAGAGCGCATTGTTTTTTAGGTATAGGAATAGCACACTACACTAGCCAGCAACTGCACTGGCTGAGGTATCTATTGTGTGGGCTTCCAATGGGTCGCGACGTTCTCAAACGACCGGTTACGGAACATGAGTCCGTTGCTCGATAAATACTTGTTTTTAATTATGAAACGTGGTTTACGGCTAACCAGCCGAGTGGAAGTTAAACAACTACCGAAAAGCTAAACATTACATATAATTTGCAATTGGATTAGATGGACAAATTGATGTGAAGATTTGCGAAAAAGTTACACGTCTTCTCAGTGAGAATCGAACTCACGACTCCCCGATCTCTAGTTGGGGCTGGATTGTTTGTTGCCTTTGCTTGCTTCGACGACACAAAGTTTATTTAAAGTTTATTTTTTTGTACATGTATCAATTAAATATATTACTAAGCTTTTATTTGAGGTAGAAATTTCAAACGATCTGTTCCAAATCAGAAGAAAATTGGTTTTTATTAAGTGTATCACCCGTCGGCAGACTCAAGTGGGCTGGTCAAACAGCGTGAATGCCTGAGAATAAATTTTGGAACTCTTCTTGAGTTACTCATAGAAATTAATGACTTTAAGAAACATTGCGAACATACGACCATCTCGAATCAAATAAGTGCGTACGGGAGCCGTACAAGCTAGTGCGATTTGGGGGAATATCGACGAAGATCAAGCTCTGGCATACAGTAAGCGTGAAGCTGATCTGCTTTTCAAATGACTGTAGCAAAAACACAATGATGTTTATAAATATTTCAAATGTTTCAGGTATTTGAATATGTTGCCAAAATCAGGGGGTGCCAAAAATGAAGCATGCCGAAAACGAAGCATGCCGAAAACGAAGCATGCCGAAAACGAAGCATGCCAAAAATGGAATCTCATTGTAGAAAGTCCCTGAAACAACATCATGAATTCAATCCTACCTAAGGCAGATTACAACAGTAAACAGTATTGAATTTTTTTAAGGTAAACAGTATTGAATGTTAAGGTCCACCGCAGACTTGTAAGTTGTTAGAGGGAACATTTGTATTTTCGCTCCAAAAAAGGCGTTTCATGAAAAGACTTTCAAGTATACTGAAGTTTTTTTTTGACGGTTTATTTCGCAGTTTTTTTTTTTGGGGTATCGCGTCAAAAAACCTCGTTATTTCGTATGGTCATGAAACGTCGAGGAACATGTAGTTTTTTATATAACATTTTTTACGTTTTTAACGTGTTTTTTTACGTTTAACCATTCAAAACTAAAATGATCACCAAAAATTCATTTTAAATCGGAAACTTTTAAAATTTTCAGGGATAATATAACTAGCTATGTTTTGCAATAATTTATTTATTGAATTTCCTCTCCCAAACTGAATGCTCGTACATTTCACTTTACACTGCTCTCTTGGGCGAGGCTTTGCCCATCGTTCTTACACAATTCCTCCCAGTTTTTCTTCAAAGCTTCGTCAGTTTTGAATGTTTTTCCACTATTCTCTAACTTCTGCTTCATTATCACCCAGAATTTTTCGATCGGTCGAAATTCTGGTGTATTTGGCCGGTTCGCCTCCTTCGGGACCACATTGACGCCCTTTGTTTCGTACCAATTCATTACGTGCTTGGCGTAATGGCACGAAGCGGCCAGAACGGCGTAAGACCACGGTGAGAGCACTTCTGCAAGCATTCTTCTCGATAAATCTGCCCGGTAATGGTGCCGGTTGTAACGAACGGCTTACTGTACCGTTCGCTCTCGCAGATCGCCTGCCACAACAGGTACTTCTTCACGAATTTGTCCATCTTTCTCTTCCGGAACCTCCATGTGGTACGTACCGATAAAAAAAAACTCGAGGCCGAGGATTTGTTTGGTAAGGCGGACACCATGAATGACGTCATGGACGAGACAGCCTGGCTTGACCAGCCACTCATGGTACAGCTTCCGCGCACGCAATTTGGCCACCGTGTTTTGCTTGTCAGTCCGGTTTGGCGCCTTCCTGACCTAAAAAAAACATGTGGTCTGCTGGACGAAGCACTTCGACAAATTTACCTTTATGGCCACGTCTCGTGTAGAAAGGTTCGGGATAATCTTAAAGTACTGTCTTATCTTCCGCGCCTTCTCTGGGTATTCCGTTTTCGATTTTCGGCCGCTTCCAGCACGCCGCTCGATAGTCTTCGTCTTCACAACGCGGGACACGGTGGAATGCTGGATTTCAAGCTTATTGTCAATCCATCTGTGCGACTGACCAGGATTATCGATCACCGCGCTTAAGATTTGCTGGCGTAGCTCTTTTTGTTTCGAATGCTTCTTGAAAACTACTTGACAGATCGCGATTTTGCACACATAAACGTAACACTCTAAACTAGTATTACCCAAAAATTCATTATTTTTACCCACGCGTTAAAACGTTACAGGTGGCGCATTTTTTCCGAGTCCAATCTTAATTATGAGGAAATTCAGCCCGAGGCTGGTTCATCCCTAGTGGTATGGTATTTGGGCAAACGGCAATAGATTGAGCAACCCTAAATTAAGTAATTATATGAATGTTTTATGCTTGGGTTAAAAGATGTTCTGCAGTGTTATCTTTTTGCATAAACTTGCACTGTTCTTGTCGAGAACCAAGACTGACATGCTCTCATTTCACTTCACCTATCTCAGATAACATTAACTGATTTCAGCAAATATCGCATTGCGAAGAACCTGGAGCTCCAAAAACACCCGGCAAATGATGAGATTTAAACGACTAAACACACCCATCATCCCAAATCTCCACTTACATAAACAAGTTGACAAGTCAAAAACCATCTCTATGTGACCCCTAAATCTAGGAGAGTGACTAGCCTGAGAAGCAACGTTATACAGCTCGAATCCCTACTACTTTCCTTTGAAATTGGATCCTATCGGAGGGCTTCGATCTGTGAGCTGCAGTACAGCAATCGGACTTTATCAAGTTGTTCTCCTAACAACCGGAGAGGGAAAAAACAATTTTGCCCCGATTCAGGCCATGCGATAGCTCTCCACTACCTACTAATTCCCGAGGATTACAAGCTGTTTCCTGGTTTGCCTCTCTCTCTGCGAAGCAAACGGAACCTTTTTTGCGCCGTCAGGACCCTGGAAAGAGCAAGTTTATTGCGGTTTTCACTCGTACTTCCCCTCTGACAGCTACGAGCTACGTCATGCTTCCAGCAGAAGTTTACCGTTCAACATTCATGACAGTAATTCCGGATTATTGCCATCTAAGCACGTCGTTCACCATTCCCTCTCGTTCACCGGCAACCCGTTAGTTCGACTGCTCAACAGTGGCGCCAAAATTGAAGTTACTAAAATTGTTATCACTTTATTAGATTTCTATACTTTTATTCATATCCAAAGTTAAAAGTTAAACGAGTTCATTCTACACCTTGAGTGAGGAAAAGTCAAATATGCAACAAAATATGAACGTATATATGTAATATGTTCACTTTTACTAAACTTACCCTTAACGTCTAAAGTATTTATCGTGGTAATAGAAGATTGTAACGTTTTTGTCTAAAATTTTGAAATACCTGTGATTTTTTGCAAAAAGTTCACGAAAATTACTTCGAGCAACAAGTAAAATTGGCAAATTATCGTTTTTAATCAATTTGGGGTACTTTTAAGATTTCGTCAATTTTTTTATAAATCTGCGCCACTGTGCATCCGACTCACCGCATGGTGAAAAACCTCAACAAACTGGATACCTATGGTTTATCATGGCTAGCTGGTTCGTAGCTACTCTTTTTTGCTCAAATCTATATCATCTCCCTCCGCCGCACTACTGCAGCTCGTCCATGTGGCAAACGTTACACACTTCGGGAAAGCCTCGCTTGCTTGCTACTCCAGAATATCGGTCCAGAACGGGATATGAGAGTTGGGAAATTAATTTCATTGCGGGCAAATAGTAGTTTTTGGAAAGGGGGCGGGGGGTGATTTGTCCGAGCCAGTGGTAGTATCGGTTAGGTTCGTGTTGATTGGGACCATCTAGGACGTGGTTGCTTTCCTAAGAGAGGAAGTGAGGGAGATTTAGTTTTCTATTGATGGTTCAAATGTCGAAATGAATCTTTAGATTTGTTCGTAATTGCAGTTTGTGAAGTCGTTAAGTGGGTTATTGAGTGCGTCAGTTTGCGTAGTGCTGAGATTGTTCGTTGGAGAACGTCCGATGTTGGGTACGAGTGGATTGAGTAATTAGCTTTCCGGAATATTTGGAAAACGTGACTGAGGAAAAGACATGTGAAAGAGTTTGAACTCCAAAGTTTATTGGGATACGAATACGATGCTACTGGATGTTTATTCGCGTTAACTAGGGTTTTGGTACCGGGAGTACCGGTACCGAATGTACCGGTATTACCGATCATTTTTTGGTACCGAAATACCGGTACTGAAAAGCATTGAGTACCGGTACTTTCGGTACTGACGAAAAGTGTAATACTCGTTTGAATCAATAAATTTCTTCACAACAAATGGTAAGTAAGTTTAGTAAAATTCGTTCGTGGCGAATTTCCCAGGTCGTTCAAGGAACGTAGTACATACATAAAGGCTTATTCAAATGGTCATATTTACAGTTCTAAGGATGATTTATCTACGTACATAAAAATGTTAGAAGCACACTCATTGTTTGCATCTTAATTCTGTTAAAACATGTTTTGGAACAATAAAAAAAACTGAGGGTGAAGATATTGCACGGAAATGATTTATCATGGTTACCAACAGGATTATCGAATGCAAATGAAGCAGCTTATGGTGAATATCAAGCTTTATAGACAACTAGGCACAAAAATAAAGAATGGTTTTAGGGTATTGAAACATTCAAAGGTCTTCAATCATGGCACAAAGATTAATAGAATTTGTTCGGAATAATTCATGTATCACGAGTCTGTTCAAAGCGAAATATTTGTTGACACTTCACGATGCATGGGCAACAATTGGAGCACCCAGAAATGGATGGACCCAGAAAGAGTTCTCTCCGTGTCTGAAAGTTTTGTTATAAACATACGCACACGTATAACAGTTAAATATTGAACTTTGAACACGCTTTGCATTTTCAAATACCGTAAAATGAGGTGAAGTTGATCACTTTTATACGATTCTGTTCTATAATTCCTAGTAGAATGCATGTTTTCTCATACAAATATTATAAAAGCATGTACTGGTTGAATGTATACCGAATTATACAAACGTAATTTTGACGAAATGTTATCATAATAGCAAAAATATTATTTAAAAATCAATTAGTGGAGTTTTTTTTATTCCGGGGTGAAGTTGATCAATTACTACGACAGGTTTCCTAAAATAAAGCGATATGCTATTCACTAGATTTGAGGTCACTGAATCTGAATCAAGTCGCAAAAAGTTTACAACTTATTGATAAATTGGTTGTTGAATGTTGTGAATTAATTATTAATTATTTTTGTGGTATAATTATCATGAATGTAAAAACGAATTTCAAAACATCAAAAGCAGCTTTCAGGTAATGCGACTTCACAGAAATTGTGATAATTGAAATCGAATCATAGCTCTCTTGACAGTTTATGCATGAGGGTACGGGAATGATCAACTTCTCCCCACTGATCAACTACACCCCAAATTGCGGTATTATTTAATGAATAAAAAGCACGGTGACAACATGAAAATTAACAATGTATTATTCATTTTGAACTATGTACCGCACCACATACAATATTACACAATACATCTGCAACTTTTTCGAATTTCTTGTAATACGGTTAACTGTGGATTGTTAAAGGACAGATTTGAATGTTTTAATAAAACTTGAATTTCAACACATATTTTTGAGTATTACATGAGTTATAGAGATAGAACAGTTAACTTATTATTATTGTAGAATCATATTTTGTTAGTGATAAAATTCATAAAAATATGAAGAGTAAGCTTCAGCAAACTTGTGTTAATTGACGAATTTGAAATTTTGTAAATTTAAAGTCCAATACTGTTTGCTCTGCTTGCAAAAAAATCTTCCAGTACCGGTATTTTACCGGTACTACCGGTACTGAGAGTTACAGTACCGTAGAACCGGTACTCGTCAAAAGGGGTCGGTACTATGAACCCTAGCGTTAACTCTTCAAATAGAATATACTAGTAGCAAACATTGCCAAAAAACCGAAAATGTCCTTTAAAAGTTTAAAATGAAACAAAAATATATAATTATAATTCCAGATGGCTTTAGCTTTATACATTTTTACCAAGTTAAAAAAAATACTTCATATTCATGCAATGTTATTTTTCGAGATTCCTGATTTTTTCTACTTAAAATCGCTCATAGCATTGTAAGGTACATTTTATAGAACATATTAAAAAAAAAAAACATTGCTACGCTATTGCAATCAAATGCTATATGAAATCAATGAGTTAAAACGTCGCAAAGCGAGCCAAGAGTCATTGCTATTGGGTACCAACAAAGATTCGGAATGCTCGATGGCAGCTGACCGGCCCATTCGTTTCCCAAGAGAAAAGCTTACGTTTGCAATGGATATGAAGGGTGAGTCTTTGTGGGACGATTGTTGAAGCTAACGGTTGCTGACCGGAATGTTGAACCGTCATTATTTAGTAGACAGTTAAAGGCGAACGGAATTCCTGGAACCAATTACCCAATTTTCAGTCTCGTTTAAGTTTTAGAAAGAAGAAATGTAGGTTTGAAGTCAACTGCTTGTGATCTTCTATAGAACCCAAATAAAAAGGAAATTGCAAGCAAATGGCAAGTTTTGCTATTTAAATTACATAACAAAGAGACGCCACAATATTCATGAAGGAACACCAAAAAACCTCATAAAGATCTCCGATTGTTGAGCTTGAGCTTGAGCTGGACGCCCAGTCGCCCATGGTTGCTATTCCAGTATCGCCAGATCAGCTGCACTTACACAAGGAACCAACCGGATGAATGCTTGGGATTAACAGACACCCTCAGCACTTATAGCTGGTGATCTTCTATTTTCAGGCAACAATAACACGTCAGAATGCAGACAAATAAGGGGAAGGGGGAGAAATTGATGTCGCAATTAAAACTGACCCACAGTAGACCGTATATACCCCTGCATCTACGCCAGCTCATGCGGGACGGTATAGGGCGATTGGCAGAGAGCCTTGCTTTTGGTTACCGGAGAGTATCTCTCACTTACCGCTCTCTGTAACAATCATGATCCGCAACACTTCATGACAGTCTGAAGCTCCAAATCTGAAGAAAACTCTTACTATCAGATGTTCGAAGATTGTTTTTGAAGAGCAAAACACCTACTCCCAACGTTTAATAAGCGATAACAATGGATTTTATCATCACTCTCTCTTTGGGGCTCGCCTTCGCTGCTTTTGTTTATCATGCTTATTACAACTTTGGAAACATTGCCGATTATAGACCGATACAAATGATATGCTTTTCTGTGTATGCTTTTCTCGTGCTTCAAAATCAATGGATCATTGAAGGTAGTTTTTGTCAGTGCTCACCGCATCAAAACAAAGGCGCCACTGTATATGGGATTTAACATTGTGACAGCATTGCTGTTTTGTCAAACACACAAGGGTACGGTGGCGCTATCTATGCTTTCCATAGCGGCCGTTTTGGTTATTTTAATGATTCATTGAGAACAAATTCTGCAATGCTTGCTGCCTATGTATCAGGCGAAAGAAAAGGCGTGCTATGATGTCGGAAGAATGGAAGCGTAGGGAAACGGAATTTTGTCCGTCTCTGGTTCTAGCGATTGCTATGAACGAACAGTTTAAGTGTGCTGGATTAGGAGTGGAAGACAGAAGTAAGTGAAAGATACAACTTCAAAGTACGAGGAAAGGGACGAGCCTAGGAATGCTAATGAAGCAGAAGCGGTAGCCATTAGACCACCAATCCCGTTATGGTTGTAAAGACCTCCGATTGTTTCCGAAAAATCAAAATTTTACGAACATTTTTCTGTGGTAAAGCTAGCACAGGGTTAGAATCCATGGAGTTTTGCATTCAAATCACATTACAAATTTGTGAGAATATTTATATGAGAAACGAGAGTTACATGCTAGTCTATTGTCTTGACTCTTTCAAAGAACAAATTTTCCACTGAAATCATTAGTGTTGTTTGACGGTTTTTGACGAACCTTTCAGGAATATCCTTATACTCACCAAAACTGTTATCCACCTAAGAATCACTTCAAAATTTAGTCAAGGAGTTCACAAGATCTTCACTGAGCTATCTCCAGGAATGTGCCAAAAATTTCGTTAAAAAATGAACATGAATTTAGAGAGGCAACTACCATAGATCTTCCCAGAAATATATTTACACTTTAGTTGTCACGCTGAAGTATTTTGTACAATACTGATGGAAAACTTCGCTTTTCGTATACAACAGTAGCGGTGCCACACCATGCGACAACTTTAAGGTGGAAAAATCCTTCAAAAACCTCACAAAAATAGTTAGGACCGTCGAGTACCGCAGAAATTTTATAAGAGATTTCAGAGATCCTTGAAAAACCTTGCTAGGGAATCGCTAAGATCACGACCGGAATACCTCAGAGATCTCGTCAGCAATCTAACAATGATGAGGCAAGACAATCTAATTAGGATCTCACCAGGTATGTATTAGAAATCTTCACTTTTTTCGGTACTTGATTGAAAGGCGACTAATCTCCATGAAAACATAGCGGATAATAAAAAAAATAATAAAAATTCTTCCATATCGTATCACTATTGATCTGTTGAAGATATCTCTTTTTTTTTTTTTTTTTTTTTTTTTTTTTTTTTTTTTTTTTTTTATTAACGAGAATTTTAACTTAAGTGATATCTCTTAATTTTTATTATTGAGCTCGTTTCATGCTTTTATTTCAAGTCTGTAAAATATGTATGACTGTACATTTTATCGTTACAACGCACAATGGTCCGAATCGACAATTTAGCAGAAAAAAAAGTGTTTTCTCTGTTCTTGTCGATTTTAAATGTTCAATATTATGAAGTTTTTCGTAATTGAGTTTTGAGTTTTCTAAGAAAAAAAAAAAATAATAGAGTGGCCCTTATTCAGGTGTAAATTTTGACTCTTAGCTTTTTTTGTTTGATGAAATTCGTGGCTGCGCTCTTCTGTAAACTTTTAGATAATACTCTTTTGATCTTCATTTGAGCTATGTAAATTGATTCTGAAAGTGGACCCAAAAAATCAGTCATTTTGTTCTAACTTTTTTGTTTTCGGTTTTACGTGAATGTGAGTTCAGAAGAGTTGTTAAGGAAGCAATAACACAATAGCTGAACATTGCAAAATTGTAAATCTTGTAATTTTGAAGTTATACGCAGATTTAAGTGAAAAATTATGAAATTTTTAAATGCCCATATCTCATAGAGTTGGTAGAAATCAGAGCGTTAATGATTAACGGGTAGCAATGATTAATTAAATGATTAATGATTAAATTCAATTTTATCTTGATTAATGATTATGATTAATGATTAAAAATTTTGAAGCCATGATTAATGATTGTGATTGATTATTAAGCCAAAGTATGATTAATGAATATGATTAATGATTAAATTAAAGTTTTAGATGATTAATGATTATGATTAATGATTAAACTCAGTATGAAAAGTGATTATGATTAATGATTATGATTAACCCTTACGTGCCTGATGTCAAATTTGATCAACATTTTTAATTTTAATATAATACTTTTTTAATAATCATCTATCTTATTTATATTTAGAACGTCGCGACCCATTGTGAGCCCGTACTATGCAAATCTCGTCCAGTACGTGTGTAGTCTTTCTATATGTACCTAATAACTACTCTCGGTTACTAGGCATTCAACAATAGAAAGCGTTGTGTTTGGATGAGCATCTAATTTTTCCGAAAGAGGTTCACTTCGTGAAAGAGGACCGTGATTATTGAGTTGAAATCGTTAACTTCTCAGTCCATGAGTTCTCTCGTGGTGTAGGGGTAACTCGCCCTATTTAGTGAATAGGGAGTCGTGAGTTCGATTCTCACCGCAAGACATGTAACCTTAGGGATCATTCAAATATGACGTCCATCATTTGGGGGAGGGGGAGGGGGGTCTCTACTAAAGTGTGACAGTACATGTATAAGGTATTGGAAAAAGCGTGACAGAGGGGAGAGGGGGGTCCACAAATCCAGAAAAACGATGGACGTCATATTTGAATGTTCCCTTATCGCAAATTTCACATCAATTTTCCCATATTTTTTTTTAAACATATGTGTACCAATATATTTTCAAGAGTGTGATACATTCGTTGCATACTTAAAGGTGGTTAGGGCATCTCATATCATTTAATTTTTTTTTGTATTACTCTTTGATTAATCGTTAATTATTCATTAACTATGTGGCTTTGTGAAGCGTAGCTTGCGACACATCGTTTTCAGGCTAAGTGGCCCGTCATTCGTTTTGACAGCCATGTTGATATTGCAGCTTGCAATTTTAAAGTGATAAAACTCAGTCATCATACCTTCTCAGTTATGTCAGTGCAAAACCAAGTGTTTTTCTTCAATTCGCAATCGTTAGACGAATTAGCCTTAATCATAAACGCTCAGTACAAATTTCAATTACGGCCTACTTCGCCATAAACGAATGTTTCAAGCGTTATAGATAAACTTGAACATATGCCGGTATGTAAGGTTTGTCGATTTCCGATATTCAAAATATTGGTAAAAAACTAGTTGAATTTAATACTTCACTTTATAAAAGAAAAAACAGTGTAGAATTAGTAAGGCGAGCAAACCCAAAGATAATATTTTTATTGTACATTAGGGTGCGGCATATTTTTCAAAAGTTCTCAAAACCAAAAATGCGTATGCTCTACTGAATTCTAATCACATTAAAAGAGAAACCTCAAAATCTGAGCCAAAAATATTAAAATTTAGAGGTGGCGCAAGCGTCTTGAAGGTAAATTTTCAGGTTATGAAAAATGACCTTCAGTGAAGTTAACATAACTTTGTTATTTTTCAACCGATTTTGAACCTTTTAGCATCAATACCTTCAAAATTAAATTTATGAAAACTCTATAGAACATCAAATTTGTCTAAAATCAAAAATAGTTTTAGTTACAAGTAATTTATTCAAAAATTTTCCTCATTTTTCTAAAAATTTCAACTTTGTTTGACCATAACTTTATGATTACTCAACTGATTCCAAATCTTTTTACATGGTTTTGAAGCTTATTCAATTGGTTTCAAACCTTTCATACATCACATTTCACTAAAAAATGTCTTGACCAAGTTTTTCAGCAAAAACTGAACAGAAACATGATTTTTTTTAACGAAAAATGCCAGTTGTTTTAATTTTTTGCCAGTTAAATATTATCTCTTAAGCTGAAACTGGTTTTTCTCATTTGTTTAACCTTTGTGAATAACTTTGCAACACTTTTTAAATAGTTCTGCAACAAAAATATTTTTGCGAATGTAAAAATATATATGCACTATTCAACTCGTAATTAAGGCAAGATGTTTTATAAATTTAAGTTTAATAGAAAAAATGCAATTTCCGGCGAAAAAAACTTAAATAATCAATAAAAATTTGTTTTTTTTTTTTCATTGAAAAATCATGTTTTTGGGTAGTTTTTGTTGAATTACTAAGTCAAAACCATTTGAACAAACAATTTGAAAACAAATAAATTTGCTTCAGAAACATAAAAAAAGATTCGGAATCGATTGAGTAATTATGAAGTTATGGTCAAACAAAAATGATTTGTTTTAGTAAAATGAGGAAAAATTTGGATAAAAGTATTTTTAACAAAGACCAGTTTTGATTTTAGACAAATTCGATGTTCTACAAAGTTTTTACAAATTTAATTTTGAAGGTATTCATACTACCTATTGTACATATAAAAGTTTAATGGCATTTGCTTGCCTTTCTAGTGAGTTTCTGTTATTTTTTGTAAAGTGAAATGTTTAAATTCAATTAGTTGTTTATTCATATTCCAATGTTTCCTCCAAAGTGAAAGTGAAGCACTATATTGGTAGCTGTGAAACCTAGCTTTCCATATATTAAACTTCATGATTTTTGCAAACCAAGCCATTGAATTCATTCAAGGGAATTATTGAAGTAGATATTGAATTTTTCGGAAGAATTGGCTTGTTTAGGTGTATCCAGTTTTTTTGTATTTTCTGAATCTACGTTAAAGTTTGAACCAGAACCCAAGGTTTCAAAATCTTCCGTGCCCTGGAACTAAATTTTTTAAATCAATTATAATATCAATATTAAGACATTGAAGCGCAATAAAATTGTGATGTACTTAGAAAAATGTGATCTTCCGAACTAGCTACAAATCACTGTAAATATTTAATAACTAAACAGCCCAATTTTTTGAGAAATATTGTGCGAAATCAGTTTGAACTTTTGGTAGGGATTTTCTAACGAGATCTTTATGAAAAACTGGAAGAATATTTTTTCAAACTATGTTTCAAAGGAATTTCCGCCCTTCCTTGATTTGAATCTAGATATCAGTGAAAACCGTTATAGATTAAAAATTGGCTGTAACGAAGCTCAAACGATTTTTATATCAGATTTATTGCTTTCTGTCATATGATTATTTGCCTTTGAATAATTAACCATTAATCAATGATTATTAATCAAAATAATGATTAAATGGCATCTCCCTAAAGCACCGTCCACAAATCATGTAATGCTCGAAGGAGGAGGGGGTGGGCTCATGCGGTACGACTCAAACAAAATTTTGAAAATTTTCATACACAAAGCTTTACAGATAGGGGAGGGCTTTCCCCGGGGTTCAAAAATTTAAATATCTAGCGCTTTGACGTACACAACGAATGAGTAATAAACATGAAAATGAATGGCTTCATTCATTATTGAAGAGAACAATTCAAATTAAAAAGTTTTAAGCATGATTTATCGTATATAATCATCAAATGTTGAATCAAGATTAACTTAACGCTCTGCTATATTCAGTCAATATCTGCAGGCGATGTTAGACTTCAAACATCAAACGTGAACAAAGACAGCGAGGAACTATTAAAAGAAATATCATCTACTAGGCAAAAAGGACTGATTTCCGATTTTCATACAAAGTATACAGAAATCTTATGAACGACTAAAAACCTAGCGCAAGGTCAAATTTTGGTGATCTGCCCCTATAAACAGAAATTCTTCATGTAGTATGGTACCACTCACATGCTTCCAACCGGGTCTTTGGATTCGCATCAAATACAACTAAGCAAATGCACCGTCGTACAGTCACCCCACGCAGTTGAATCACCCACAATTTATGAATCAGCTGACTTCAAAAGACAAAATTATTATCAAACTCGTCATAAAACATCACAGAATTATTTTTACTGTTAAGAAACTATGTGTAAAAATAATTCTATCATGTTTTGTGACAAGTTTGATAATAATTTTGTCTTTTGAAATCAGCTGATTCATAAATTGTGGGTGATTCAACTGCGTGGGGTCACTGTACATGGAGGAAACATTTAAGGGTCTTTTTTACTCTTATGGTAACGTCCTTGGTGTGCTTGGTTGAATTTGGAACTTCCTTGGGCATAAACTGTCATTGTTCTTGTCACACGATATAAGAAATGTAAAATTTATTTATACATTAGAAAGCAATGTGGAAAATTTGTTAAATTTTGTTCAATGATTGATTAATGATTGATTAAATGTTTGACTTATGATTAAGATTATGATTACTGAATCAAATTAGCGATCTTTATGATTATGATTAGTGATTAATGATTAAAACATAATATTGCAACGATTATGATTAGTGATTAATGATTAATTCTTGATTTTTTGTGATTAATGATTAACATTTTTTATTAATCATAATCATTAATCATTGGTTGGTTGGTTTTACTTTATTAACGAGATTTTTAGCCCTAGGCTAGTTCATCTCGGGACCAACGGCTTTACTTCCCTTCCGAAGGAAGTCGTCACTATAACTTTTTACGTCATAAGTGACTATGTCGGGGATGGGATTCGATCCCAGGTCCTCGGCGTGAGAGGCGAGTGTTCTAACCACTACACCAGGTCCGTCCCCATTAATCATTAATCATGATTAAATTTATGATTAATCATTAACGCTCTGGTAGAAATCATATAAATTTTCTTGCAGCGGCATTCGAAAGATACATTAGGCAACTTTTGCTGCAAAAACTGTAAGATCGTAGTTTCTGTAAACTGAGAAAATTCACTTCAAAAATACACTTAAAACTCGGAATTCGCCTGTAATTCACAATATTTCAAAGTTAACGGCGTGCTGCCTTCAGCAAAGTTGTAGGTTTTTAACTAGATCTACATTTTTTTCATATGCAATTTTATGGAAAATGTGAAACATTTCTAAAGCTTTGCAGAAACCGCACAGTTAAAAATAATGAAGATTACACGTCATGTAAACTTCATTTATGTCATGTAAACCCGAAATCATGTAAATTTATGCCCGAAATAATGTAAAAATGTGTTATATGTCATGTAACCACTCAGGATCCTGCTGGATTACATGACATTTAATTGTATGTCTCAGAAATTTACACGTTTCGTTCGAACTGTGCGTAGCCACGAATTTCATCAAACAAAAAAGTTAGAGTCAAAAGATAAACTTAAATAAAGGCTACCCAGGAAGGTCACGATGGTGTTACACGGGGTTTGAACCGGACTATTTTTGTTAGATTCTACATGTCGAAATATGAAAAA
This sequence comes from Aedes aegypti, assembly GCF_002204515.2. Lineage (NCBI taxonomy): Eukaryota > Metazoa > Arthropoda > Insecta > Diptera > Culicidae > Aedes > Aedes aegypti. The sequence continues at coordinate 252,257,974 of NC_035107.1, forward strand.
CTTCAAAGCCTTTCGGGTGATGGACCAGTGGTGTAGCCTGGAGGGGCTCTAAAAGGGACAATTTTGTACGTATATTTTATTATTTAGCTAATTGGAAATCTGTCAAAAAGATTTTTCTCAGTATTGAGTACGATAGTACTGAACAGAATTGACATTAATGTATGTTTAAAATGTATTTTTATGCCATTGGCGTAACTAACATGGAATATGGACCAGAGACGAAAAAAATCATGCTCACTATACTCAATTCACTGATTTTATGCCACCATCAAAGTAACCGCACCACCATCAATATGATTGTACCAATGAAGATGGCACAAAAGTAGATGGGCAAAACATACAACGATGCCCGTATGTCGTTGGTGTTTTTGATTATCAGAAGCAGAAGAGTGTCAGTTTTAGCAAATTGATTATCAATGAGGTTCAAATTAATTTAAAAATTTGCTGCTATACCGGTAATGAAGCATCCGATGCACGGAATGGATTATATTGACACGTCTTCAGTGTGTCTCGTGCAAAAATTACAACTTTACGAAGCGGAATGTTAAAAAGTCAAGCTAGTTAGAATGAATATCATTTTTTGTTTCCGATTATCAAAAAGCGGTTGAGTAGCAGCAGGTTGAAAGGAAACTGACAATCTTGTGCAAGCACTTTGCCAATCTTTGTTGTGTTGTCAAGGTGAGGATAAAAATAAATAATAATCAACGAAGATTTTACCCAGCAAGTATCAATGAAGGCGAGGGTAGATTGAGTATTTTCGTCCCTGATATGGACACCAAAACGAATATGGTTATAAGATGCAAAACTCAATTAGGTACGAATAAGTTCTCTGAAGACATTGAAAGTCTAAAATCGACGAGAACAAAGAAAACACTTTTTTTCCTTCTAAAATGTCGATTCGGACCATTGTGCAACGGTGGGACCTAAATATGGTTTTTCAACAAACTATTAAGGTGAAACAGCTGGAAATCAAATTTTAATAATGTACCAAAACTTTGAAGGCATAAATCTCGCGAAAGAAGCATCAAACTACTGTGCAATTTCTATTTTAGCTTTGTGCACTAGCAGAAAGCTTAAAATAAGACGATTGACTTTGTACGTGCATTATTTCAGCCGATTAGTGCCTTTGAAATCGTGAGTAAGGGCACAAGCCTGCCATGTTTCGATTCCGAGATGTGTCACCTTAATGGTTCGTCACTGTGAGTGTCGGCATGAACTCTTATTCATAAATTATTAATGTACATATTACATTTTTTCAAAAACACACTAACATTCCTTCCTCCAATCTCACCTGACTGCAAGGACTTGGCCGGCGCCGTTATTGACCCTGTGTAAATAGAGGCACTGAATTATGCACACTGGAGAAGATTATGGCCAATTCTGTAAATTACCAATAATACAGGACTTGGTCTTTTTTTTTTTTTGTTTTTTACAAGGGGGAAATCTGCAAACAGATCCCCTGAGAAGATAACTCAGGGAATGCGGGGATGACGCACCAACGACGACCCGCTAAAACCAGCCTATGCACTGTGCATGAGCAATTCATTTAGAATTGCTCAAGTGGTGAACAGTGCATCGACATGACCCTTGGATTCAGACCCTCATCTCCCCGGAACCACCTTACGGTATTTCTTCGGAAAGGGGCCAGTGCATATAGCACAACACGTGTAGCAGAAGTAGCCTAGGCAAACTGCTTCTCCTAGCCGACTTAAACAATGTTACAAGGGACCAGCCTCAGCAGGGCTAATCCTCTGCAGCCAACTCTTGGTCGGCGACGGTCAGGACTTGGTCTCTAGGCAGCCATTTGTAATTGCCATGATAAAGAATCACTTGCCCGAGATGCGCTTGTACCCAGAACACCACTTACCGTTTTGATTCATATTACAGACACTTAAGGCTTCAGTGAAGTATAACTAATCGAAGCACATATAAATTGAATTGTTCTATATGAAACCTTAGCGTAATCATTTACAAACAATTAAATTTCGAATGCTGGGTGAAGATTTGGATTCCACATCTTGAATTCACTTTAATACCTCGAAATGATGCGATTCTTCTTGAGTTTTATTCCAGACACAATTTTGATTCAAATTCCGAACAGCTGTTGAAAAATACTATTCGAACTGATAAACGCACTAAGCTAATAGAAAGACGTCAACACAATTTGAACATTGTAAATTTCCATGGCTTGCTATCCAAAATGTTTATTAAACTCATCTTTCAAATTGGGAACTTTTGCACAGCAAATTTTGAAATATTTCGAGTGAAATCTTTCCCATACAAAGAAGAGTGTCGGGAATTTGAAGCTGTCCGGGATTCGAATCAAAACGGTATCAAACGAATTTTCATTCAACTGTCATCAGTAGTGTGAAAAGAATCTGATAGGATAAGTCCAGTATACACCTCACAAATCCCAGCTGAACTTCTTGTTGATTCTTTGTGCATTTTTAATGACTTTGATCAATCACGGAATAACAACCATTGATATGTGCAGTCAGTCTGAGCTAAGGTACTTCTCTGACGTTTCGAAGTATATTTTGCCTTCGCCAAGGGTTTGGAAGCTGCGTTTCGTTGTGTGTATTGGTGTCTTGTTTGACTTATTTATATTAAAACAGTTGCTTTTGCGTTTCCTAGGTGGTCTAAGCTTAGTGAAACGCAGCCTCTAAACCCTTGAAGAATGTGTAGAAGTGAAAATCGTTTAAGCGCTTAAAGACTGATAGAGCCGATATAACTTCAGAATGGAATTAATAATATATATACGACCCTACCAATTGTCATCAAGATTCAAAAGTGGGATGCACCAGAAATTCAATAAAGATCATACAGAAAGCCATTACGCTTCCAGAAATTGCGCAAGAAACTCATCAGGTCTCATGTGAAATCCATAAGAGAGTGCCTCTGAAATTGGTCAAAAGTCTCCAAGAATTGTTTTTTTTTTTTAATAAGTCTACGAGTCAAAACACGGAGAATCTGACCAGAAATTCACGAACACTGTAAGAATGTCAAAAATTGCTGTCAATTTAAAGTGTCCACTGCCAGTATCTCCAACTGTCGTATCCAAATAAGCAGCATGACTTCCATGTCGAACGTTTGCTAAAATTACAAACTCCCATCAAACATTGTTCTTCATGCTCCCATACACATCTTTCACCAAAACTATACCCAGCACAATGGCACACCCCTTATTGTGGTGTAGGTGCCACGTTGCCTGAGGCTGCTGCAAGGCTAGGACCATTCGTCACATTCATCTGCATTGCAAACGCCTCCTAACTACCAACTGTAACAGTGGAACGAACCCGCGCCACTATGGACTGTTTCCGTGTAGTCTGGTGATCAACAATATTTTTGCCGTCCTTTGTCATAGTTCTGAGTTTTTGGATACAGATTTCAATTTTAAAATAACAAGTATTCGAAAGTGTTATTTTCAAACAACAAGGATAGGAGATAATTTTTTTATTAAATGAAAACATGTGTTTTGTTACTAATTATGTAGATAAGCCACATGGCAATTAGTGAGTTTGTTTCGTGCTTCTTTTTTAATATATTTATATGTATAAACACGGATGTTTTTTGTGACAAAGGTTTTAATGTTACTTTTATGCATTAATTGAAAACATTGATAAGTTCATCATTACAAGTATTGACATATTCTTATTCATGTTTTGCATAACAAATTGAAATAAATATATCAATGCTTTTGTTGTTGTTATTATAAAAAAAATAATTTTGAAAGGAACGATACTAAGAGTGTCGATATTTTTGTTGGATAATGATAAGGGCTATCTATAAAAATTATATGATGTAACTTGTGAATCATCCCTTCTAAAATAATCCTCTTCCCGTGATGATCATGGAGATGCAGAGATATACTCGGTCTCTAATAACAATAGCTATCAAACACATTCATTTCTTTACCTAACGACCGTTAGTAGTATTTACAATCAATCAAGTATTTTTCCGACTTTTTTTGGCCACCTGATCGCCCATAGTGCAGCCCATTCGGATCTTGTCCCCTTTGGCATCGTACAACACAAACGACAAGTTGACTTTTGCCACCCGCGCACCACAGGACTGACCAGAGCGCGGTTCTGTCGCGTAATTGCATTCCCACGGGGACACCTTCTCGCATGTAGATGCAGCAGCAAAAGCAGTCGTCGCACACGGTCGTCGTCGGTATGTAGATCCGTGAAGGTGGAAAAAATATGCAACAACTTCCGATCGGGGGACCGAGCCAAATTCTGAGCTAAAAGCGTTTCTCTGTTGGCAGGGAATTGAGCTGTTCACCGTCACCAAACGGAGTACGTATCTACACTGTAAGTTCGCAACTTGTGCGGTTTCAATCAACGTTGTTCGCCTGCGGCGATGAAAGTATGTAGCTGCACTGCTTGCAGGGAACTAAAATGCGCAGAACTTTTGAAAACCACGACAACTTTTAATCATTGTTTCTATAACTTAGCTCGCTTAGCACTCTCGTGCTGTTCGTGCATGAACTTTTGTTGACGGAAGTGAAGAAACAAAGGGAGTCGCCTATCGTTGTCAGCATTTCCGAATTCGGTGGATAGGCAGGGGATCTTGAACTCCATTAGGGGAATCAAGGTTTCCTTCCAAATCGCAAAGAAAGGAGGCTATCGCGTTTCGCTGGAAACTCTTAATGATCACGAACTTCTTCTCAAACATCTTGAAGAAAAAACGCACAAATTGTTTATTTACGATGACAAAACTGAACATTTGTTCATGGTAGTCTTGAAAGGTATATCAATTGACTATAAGTCACCTGAAGAGATCAAAAATGGAGAAAATGATTTACTCGGATTTTCACCAGTCCAAGTAATTATGAAAAAGAGAACTCAATCTGACATTCGTCGTAAAGGACTTTCTCAAGGATATTATTTAGTGCACTTTAATTAAAGTGATCTAAATAATATTAGAACTTTAGAAAAAGCAAGACTTATGTGTGACATAGGAATATTTCCAGAAACCTGGAGGAAATTTCGAAAACCCCGCTTAGTACTGCGGTGCCAAAAGTGGGGTCATGGTACTAAACATTGCCGTATGGATGCTAAATGCATGATTTGTGGAGGTTCTTCTCACGCTACGGACGTCTGTCATGTGAAATAAGATACCAAATAGTTGGTATGCGCACATTGCGGGGGCAACCATAAGTTTATTTTTTGGGATTGCCCTTCGCGCAAACGAATCGTTGAGGCTCGTACCAAGCAGATGAACGGCAATGTTTTTCGTAGCATTAATTTCACAGGCAGAATCTCCAACAATTCTCATTTTTCAGTTAATGATCGCTTGCTTAATCATACCTATTAGTTCAATTATAATCATGCTCATTCACAAGCTCCCGGGTAACCGTTAGAATAATTTCAATTTTATGGGAAGTACTCGAGATGTTTCCCATGCCAATTTTGTCGCAAGTAATTTCAGTTCCTCCCCTTTTTTTCTACGGAAATCTGTCTTCAACATCTAAAAATCTCAACGGAAAATGATCAGAACATATACCTACTTCTAGTACATGTCCTCCTTAACACTTCAGGTTGATTATCAGAGCTCCAAGTCTGAAATACTTCCTGTACGATCTGGTGTTCTTTAAGGCAGCATTTTAGGGCCAATATTAAACCATATATTTACAGCTAACTTTACTGAGTTACCTCAGGGGTGTTAAAAATCATTGTTTGTGGATGACACAGGCCTCTCCAACAAAGAACGAAACCTGTGTGTCATCTGTAGTAGATTGCAAAAAAGTGTGGATACTTTTTCTTCATGCTTACAAAAATTGAAGATTTCTTCTAATGATTTACATACTCAACTCATAATATTTCCACATTAACGCACTATTTGAGGATTCATTGTATTTGTTCGGTCGTACATTTTATATTCATTCTCAAAGGAATGACTTCAAAATTACCACAAGCTGTTGCATCCGAATTAGAATTGCGACTCAAATTGGAATAGTTTGTGCAACTGTTCCCGGGGAAAATCTTTCACTTGAAGAATCGCCAACACATTCTGAACCACTAGCTACTGACCGCACTACGCCCCATACAACACCGACTTTGGAACACACAGCACATCCGTTCGAGCTGACCATAAACCTACCCACATACAAATGAGGCCTTTGGGAATGTTTTTGTCTTTTCACCATACCATTGTTGTAGCCTTTCGTAACTTTCGGGAACTGTTCGTATTTATTTAGGTCAAAATAAATCTCGAGCAAACAGACCAGAAACAAGTCTAGTTTATGATTCGTACCGAACAAACGTGGTTTCCGACCTTTTCCCTTCTAGCTATGTTCTGCGCTGGGAATACTCCTACCATAACTAGTGGTAGATTTCCTCTAGATTAAACTAATCCAATGAATGATGCAAACATTCTAATTCTCTGCTTTTCTTTCCCTTTCAGGTAAATATTAAACCAATCTTCCACTGGACGTAAGTATTCTTCAAAGGCCCCTAAAACTATGACCAGCAAAAACTATCCCAGAAACAACTAATGTTCTCAGCTCCATCCTACGAAGCGAAGGGGGTTTGCCTCCCCGAGCATAAATTTCGCATATTACATACTTCCGGTCGTTTTCATGACTTATCTTGCCACGGCATAAATCTTCCGGCATGCATTCGAGTTTCCCTCCAGAGAAAGTCAGTTTCATTTTCCACACGGTCGATGGCGGAATTCCTCTAAAAATTTGATTCATTCCAGCAGTGATAAGCGATGCCCAAAATCCACCCACTTTCGCTATCGAAAGCTTCGATACTACCAGGAGCGAGGCTCCTGCTTCTTGACATTACGTTCCCACTAGAACAAAGTCTGCTTCTTAGCATTGTTTTCACTTCCATTCGACCTTTTTTCATTCTTACTTTTGCCCTTCGACCTTCTGTCCATCGACTTTTTTGTCCTACAAGCAAGTACAATGATAATCTGCTCTACTTCAGGAAAGACAAGGAATCAATGAGTCGACCGGGAATCGATCCCAGACACCTTCAGAATGTAGCCTTGGACGTTACCTTCAGACCAAGCAGAGCCCTAACATTACATGCAGCTGCGAATTAATCGAGCGCGAAAAACTCATGCTGTCCTAAAATTTCATTATTTCAAACCTCTCCTCCGGCATAGCCCCTCATAACACCCATGTATCTGAGAATTATCGAAATATGGTTCCGAAAGCAGAGCTGCAACCGCCGGTAGACCCCCGGCGGGGTTGGGTGGGAGAGCTTTTATTCTAATTGAATGGCTGACCGCATGCACGAGCCTCTGGAGCAAAGCTCGTCACTGTATAAATGGCAAAACCGTATCGGTGCGGCACAGTGCTTCCATATTTGTCGAAAAATACCTTCAGAAATCAGAAAAACCATCAGAATCCGATTGCCTAGATTCATAATACGGTCAGTTAGCTCCAAATTCCATTCGTGAAAAAAATCATAACACCCTACTGTAGTAGACGTTTCTTCATTAGTTTGACAATTTAAATTGATGATATGACTTTTCTATTTATGCTTATCATGAGCTGCCTGGAATTCGAATCAAAGTGTCCGGAATATGAGGCAAAAGCAAAGAAGCCTCCGGAACAAATATCATGAAAAGTCCGCACATTTCTACTTACCGTTTTGACTCATATTCCGAACACTTAAGGCCAACAGTGGCTTCAAATGCATCTCATTGGTATAAGTTGGCTGATATTTGTGTAAATTTTAATTTCTTCGCAAAGCCTAACTGTTAGCTGTTGGGTGGACCAATAATAATGTTGATTTAAGTAGTTTTAGTATTGTTTTTACGTAAAAGAATGGAACAACATTTTGATTCAAATGCCGAACACTGTGCTTATTCTGTCTCATATTCCGAACACCTTGATTCAAATTCCGAACAGCACGAATAAATCGTATTCAAATGAATAATTTCGCAAATAAATTTATCTGAGCTTGTTCTACTGGTCTCAAACTCGAGAGTCATCACTACTCCCGCGGTGAAAATTATATTAGAAAGGTTAAAATTGAAATGCAATCGACTGCCATTTACTTGTTATTTGGTGATATATTTCAGCGAAACATTTCAACCAAATCGCCATACAAAAACCGAGTGTTCGGAATATGAGTCTGTTCGGAATTTGAGACAAAACGGTATTTAAAATTAGTGAGGAGTAAAAAGCAGGGCAATTTATTTTTCAATTTTTGGCCGATGTCCAGTACCACTGTGCGGGCGTCGAGCTACAAAGTGAAACAGCCCGGCGGACGCGAATGATTATGCCCGGGCGGATGGCCCAGTGGCTTGCGGATTGAATTGGATGAGAACTGAAAAGATTCGGGATCGGATTTCATTGGAGAACGATGATGATGGAGCGGTGCATCGCGTTGCGGATTGGGTTGGGTCGGCCAGGGTTCATAATTGATCAATGATGGATTAATTTGAAAGCGGAGAATCGCAAACGGAGGATTTGGCTTTGTTTGAAGTCATTTAATTAGGATAAGCCTTTTTTTTTAGAATAATTAACTCTAGTTTGGTTGAGATTATTTTGAAATTATACAGTTTTGTTCAATATGATATGATCACAGAAACTGGGATATTTACAGTTTGACCTTTCGCGTTGTGAGTACACACGTTTTTTCTGTTGACGGTTGTTCTGATATTACCTATCTAAAACAGTTATTTTGCAGTGCTATATAAGTGTTACTTTCTAGCCCTTTTTAGTTTTTTTTTGCAAACTCTTAATGTTTGTGAAATAATTCTCAAACATCTTGATGAACAAAATTTTTTAAAATTATTTGAAGCGTAAGTTCAATCAAAAACACTCATATCTCAATTTTTTTGCGTGAATTATGACCATGAAATTCAAGAAAATATGCTGTTGTAAATTTAGTTATCAACTTGAACTCAGTGATAACATAATTGACTATTACTTTGTTATTCCACAAACAAATTTGAGTTCTCATTTGTGTTATGTTGGCTATTAATTCAGCCAAGATGATAACAAAATCAGTTATCAAATGATGATAACCAGGTAACAATATATATTATCATTTTTCTATTCAACTTTGCTCGGGAGTCTGGCAACTGTTGGAAAGGTTTTCTGTAGAATTTTATTCAGTTCACTTTTATAACATACGTTTATATTACAATAATAAGGTGCCTTCCTGAGCCGAGTGGTTAGAGTCCACGGCTAAAGCAAAGCCATGCTGAAGTTGTCTGGGTTCGATTCCCGGGATGTCCAGGATCTTTTCGTGATTGAAATTTCCTTGACTCGCTTCGCATATAGTATCATCAAACCTGCCACACGACATATGAATGCGAAAACTGCAACTTTGGCAAAGAAAGATCTCCTTTAAGAACTGTAGAAGTGCTCATTGAACACTAAGCTGAGAAACAGGTTCTGTCCGCATTGTAAGCCCTTGTTTCATCACATAAAATATCCCAGTAAATACACGATCTTATATAGTAGGATATAAGAGTACAAATGTGGAGGCGATATACCATGATCCCACAGTTATGGATTAAATTGTGTGGAGTCCAACCTATGAAATTTAATAAAACGACAAGGAAAACGTAAAATTGTAATTTAAAAGCACGAATTGAATCGTTTTAAATTGGAACTTCGATTAGTAAACTGTTCTGAGTGTACTATTTACATAGGATTGCATAAAAAATAAAAATTATATCGGTTTCTGAAAACCATATTATGGATCAATTTTCATATTATGGATCAAATTATGACATATTACGGATCAGTGCGCAAAATCAAGAGATTTTCAACTCAATGCATCTGTATTGCATGCTTTGGCGAATGTTAACAATGTGTCACATATTACTGCAAAAACTAGCAGTGTTAGAGCTGGAAACAAGGATAAAATGACTTTTTTTTGTGATACTGCATTGTAGTAACTGAGACATGAACTGTTTTCGCTCCACACCAAGTTTTCCACCCATTTTTGTCTGCTTAAAAATGAAATTTATAAACCGTAATGTTTTATGAGTTTTATCCTTAGTTTTATTGTCTGAACATGTCGAATCCAATGCTTAAAATTGAAGAAATCTACATTCTTTGAAAGTGATCCATAACCGTGGTAAAGAATCATTTCCTGGTCCAAATTATGGATCACTAGCTAGAAGTGCTAATATTCAGTATTTAAAATCAACAATCAAGAAAAATGATTTCCAAAGATGAATTCATACAAAATCGAAGCAAACGAGCATGTTTTATGCTATAACAATTGGATTTTACCACCTGTGGGAGCTTATGAATGCTGACGGCACCGCTTACAGAAAACGACCATAGCTGTGTGGTATCAACTAAACATTTGTCAAAAACATCGTTATTTAACGATTGATTGTTGTGCTTAAAACTACAAATGGTGGAAGATATATAGTATAACATGGGAAAAATATGTTTTATGTCAACGTTTATGTTTTGAGCGAGTTATCCGATGTTGAACGCTAAAGTGATCCGTCACTGTGGGTGTTCCGTAACTGTGTGGGCATGGTACGTGCATTTTGCATGCAGCCTAATGGTGCATGCACGTGTATCGCCTCAACGTTTGAACTCGTATGCACAATCGTATACGAGTTTGTGTTGATTGGGATGAAATCAGCATTGTTTTTTCATAAGGGCTTATCTACATTCATCGATTTCTCTTCATCGTTGCCCTCTTTGCGTTATAGCAGAAAACTGATTATCTTTTCGTATCATATTTTAGTGCTGTAGGATGAACAATAACTATATCTTTTTTCACTAATAAGAATTGTTACAGATTTATTTAATTTAGCGAAATTATAAGCGAAAGAGAGGATCGATGAAGAGAAATCGCTCATGTCAGTTAAGCTCTTATGAAGTAACAATGTAGAAATATGCATGTCGCCTACACTTTTTTACGTGTAAGGTTATTCAAGCATCTTATACGTGAAGCTTTGCTCATATAAGCAGCGTATAATGCAAATACCACATTTCGACAAGAAATGAGAAAAAAATATTATTTTGGTTACAAAATTGAACATTTTTGCAGTTGCCTCGATTTACCTCGATTCAGTGAACATTTTGATTTCAAAACTGTCCATAAAATTGAAGTCAATTTTTTTTTTCGCTTTCTGTTCAGCTCAAAGCTAATAAGAATGTATCATTACCAATTAAAAACTAATTTTCGATATAATAATCGTTGTTTCAAGGCTGGCTTGAGATAATAAATTCTTGATGAAAGCTTGCCGTCATTGAAGTATTACGTTTTAATACAAGTTTTGTTCACCTTTTTCATTAGGAAACTGTATAAATCGATAAAAAATCTTTGATTTTGTTTTATTTATTTGTTTTTTTTTTTACGAAGGCTCAAGCGCCATCTGGCATAACGGAGCCGTATTCATTTGAAAATTTATTAAAATTTGGTTTAATTCCTTATCTCGCTCTTCGCTTCGGTTCAGAAAGGGGTATGGGTGCATTCTGGCAACTCGACAGATTTCTTGTTTTAACAAGTTTCAACAAAACTGGGAAATTTATTGGAAAATGGCCCAGAGGGTTCAAAATATATAGATAATAATATTGGTTACCATATCAGGTCTATATCCTTCTTTCAATTAATAATTTAACATCTGAGATTTTTCTGAGGATTTCTCCACTGATTTGTCCTGTAATTGGTCCTAAAATTTTTCAAGGAATTCTTCCACAGCGTTTTCTGAAATTTATTCAAGTTCTACTTAATGGTTACCTAATTAATTCCAAGCTTGGTTCCTATAGCGTTGGTTGAGACTTCAGGAAGGAATATTACGAAATTCTGAGATACTACCTGAATCATTGGTGACCTCTAGCAGAAGATTTAGGAAAATTACGACTGCTATAAGGAAAAAGTCAGAACTGTTGATGGAAGCTAATGGCTTGAAAAAATATCGTCGGTATATATCATTGATTATCTGGTTTTGAAGATAGGTAATCGTGGAACAATTTTTTTTTTTAGAAAAATGTCATTTCTGACGAGAAAAGATGGAGTGCAGCGCTTTGACAATGAAAATTAAATTGAAGCCTGAGAATGTTGACTGTGGTAATGTGTGATAATGAAGATTTGTTCAAGGAGGTAAGGTAACATTCCTATGACAAGACTTAATTGCAGAAGTGATTAGAAGGCAATCACACAAGTCAAAACAAGCCTTCTAAAGACCGATAGAAGAATAAAAAGATGATTAGCTTTCTTCTGCCGCATCTCTTGACTGGCACATTCTTTCAACAAACTAGTGACATGAATTTCAAAATTAGCAACTGGATTTTTGACATTTAGTGATTTCCTCTATTCTTTAAAAGTTTACTCATTCTTTTGTTGAATAAGTACAGTTGAATCGATATATTGATCTACTTTCCGGTAATAGTAAGATTTCATCAGGGTATCCAGCATTTCTTTTAAATATGCACTATTGAAATGTCTTATATGCATTGATTTTTTGTGTGAAGAGAATCTCAAAATTGCCACTTTTATCAGAGACTTCAATTATTGCTTCAGAAGTTCAAGAATACATGAAAATACTCAAACTATTCTGACAAGACTTGTCTACTTACTTATTTTACTATCCTTTCTAAGATCAGTTGAAAATTAGGATATCACGTACAAAACTTTAGAAACCAATGTAGTTTTGCAAGTTATCAAACAACTTTTCCTTTTTAAAAATCTGCGTCGATATCGATCATTGCTGGTTTTATAGATATTCCAAATTTTGCAGTCCCTGTAGGGCAGGTGTACCAGTTATGAACATAATGGTTCCCTATTTCGCCATACGTGATAGTTTGATTATTTTCCAATTTTTAATCATTCTGTGTGTTTTAATAGTTTGATATCAAATGAATCCTGATGTTAAAACATTCAAAAATATTCAGAATGTGAATGTTTTCGAGAAAACACATATGGCCAAATAGGAAACCACTATAGCCATAACTGGTACACTTTACCTATATAATTTCTTTGGACGCGTCGGTACAAAAATAATCGTTTTTTTTTTTATATAATAAAAACGATTCAATTTTTTTGTTGCTGTAAAAAATGATGCTGCTAGAAGGGTTAATCGCTGACCTTTTTTGTCCTTTTCAACTCTTTGTCATTCGACGTTGTGGCATTCGACGTTTTCGCTTTCTACATTTTGGCATTGGACCTTTTTGTCTTTCGACGTTTTGTCCTTTCGATGTTTTGTCTCTTCAACGTTTCGTCATTTCGACATTTTGGCATTCGACGTTTTGGCATTCGACATTTAGTCTCTCTATGCTTTATCACCCAACCCATTCAACGATATACTCTATAGATTGCCGACCAAATGTCCCTTCGATCAAAAATACTTTCGACCAAACGTCCTAAAGCCGTATGAATATCAGAAAATATGCAGTTTTCTTTTTCTGATTTTCCTTTAGTTGATGGTTATTAAATATGGCACAGACTTTAATCTACTGTAAAAGAAATTGGAATATTTGTTCAACTAATGTTCATAAACCCCAAAGGCCATGGCCTTGGGATCTAGCGTAAACAGTGGCATTTTATCGGTAACGCCTAACTCTATCCATCTGTACACGTAAACGGAATATGATATTGAAAGTCTATGAAAAACTGTGTCTTCCGATATCCACAAAGATCAACGGAGATCCATAACAGTCTGCAAAATTCCAAAAGTGCTGTGACGTTCTGTAAAAGTCCAAAAAGATTCACAAAAGTTCGTGAAGCTCCGCCAAATTCAACGATGGTCTGTGCAGATCTGCGACGATCCGCGACTTGTTAAGGTCCGTGACGATCCAAGAAGGTCTGCAACAATCTGCGGAGGTCTGCAAAGATCTACAATGTTTCTTGTCGGTACAAAAACTTCTTGTCAAGAGGTTGTGAAGGTTTATGAGGAGAGCACATGGCTGTGAATAAAAGTGACAACACGCAAGTTTGTCCGTATTTGTTCACCTCAAGACGCAAGATTGCATCGCTGCCAAGCGGTCTGAAGTGAAAAAATGCTTACAAACCCGCATCCTGTCACTTTTATTCACAGAAAAGAACATCGATGAATAGAGATCGATCATGTGACTTACGCCCTTATTCTAGTACGCGCTTGAAAAAAAAAAAACAACTGGTTGAGTTTGAGATTGAGCTTGAACTTGATTTGTCGGCCGTGATTGCCACTCCAGTATCGTCTGGTCAGCTGCATTTACACATGGATTCAACCACATGACTGCTTGGGACTATCAAACACTCTCAGTATATAAGTGCTGGTGATCTTTTATTTTCAGGCAACAGTGGCGCCTGCCACGTCAGATTGATTGCCAACCAATGTGGGGGAAGGGGGAGTAGACCGGGTATACTACTGCATCTACGCCAGTTTATGCAGATAGATGTAGAGGGGATGATATTTTTTATGGCAGAGAGGCTTGCTTTTGGCTAGCAGGCTGCCTATGCATCAGGCGTAAGGAGAGGCGTGCTATAATTATGGAAAAATTGAAACGTAGAGAAACGGTTTCTTATACGCCTCGGAGTTTAGTGATTGCTATGAACGAATAGAATGAACGATAGATTATGAGTGGAAGATAGAAGCAAGTGATAACAAAGAATGAGGAAACGGACGAGCCTGACATTGAACCCATGACTTTCTGCTTATGTAGCAGAAACGGTAGCCATTAGACCACTAGCCCCAATTCTGATATAAACAACTGATTCAAAATCTATATATTCTACTTCCGGGGGCCTTCCATAGCCGAGTGGTCAGAGTCCGCGGCTACAAGTAAAGCCATGCTGGAGGTGTTTGGGTTCGAGTCTCAGTCAGTTCAGGATCTTTTCGTAATGGAGATATCCTTGACATCCCTGGGTCATCGTACCTGCCACACGATTAACGAATGCGAAAATGGCAACTTTGGCATAGAAAGCTCTCAGTTAGTAACTGTGGAAATGCTCGTAATGCCAAGAAGAAGAAGAAGATGAAGCACTGCAGTCCAAATTTATAGCTTCAAATCAAGAACAATTTCATCACCTCGTCAAACCATTCCCAATGTTCGAGGTGGAACTAAAATCATGTGGTTTTGAGTCAAAGGATCGTGGATAGCTTGTGCATTGCCACACCATAATCACATTTGAGCTGTTGGATAAAACTTTACAGATTATGATGTTTTCATGTGAGTGTGTGTGTCGCTAAGAGGTGAGGGGGAGATGACATTGCATGGTTTAAACTAAGTTATCATTTCATTACGAGCGCTTATAATGTGCTTCAGGGAGTGTATGATGCTAACAAATTTCTGGCACGTAGAGTAAATTTTATCAAAATGTTCCGCATGAACGCTTGTGGGATAGTAAATTTGAAAAATCATAAAATAAAATGAGCCAAGAACGTAGAAGCGTAGTATGAAATTCCAAATCTTGCATAGACTTAACAAGACGCAAACGAGGTAAATGTTGTTAACTGAGAATTCTTCATAGAATTCTACGAATCCCAAACTAAAACACAAGCATTTTCAATTTCATCACAATCTTCCCCACCATCAGTGCAATATATTGATCAAAGTCTGGGTTGTCAAACAGCAACGAAAAATATCCATTTGGCCACTTTCGTTAATCACCCACAGGCCACAAACCATCATAAATAAATCGGCCCCACATTGATGGTGCCCAAATGCAAAAAAAGAACTTGGTGAGTCCTGATCGGGAACGATGCAAAAACGGCATCTATTGGTAGTCGGGCAATATTCCATTCGGAACCATAAATCAACCATCACCAGGGCCGCGTTAAACAATTACGCCGTTTGATGGAATTTTTTTTTCGTGGTGCTCGATGGGTAGTTTTTATGACCATCTGGCACGCATTTTGGGAAATTAACTCAAACGAAGAACCGCGCAAAAGCTTTTTGCGAAATTATGATTTGGTAAGAACCATAGAGCACCCTGTGTATTCAGTTCTGAACAAAATTCTAATCGAAGATTCATTCATTTCACGATTTGCGTTTTGAGCTAGAAATGCTCTATGCGCTTCAAATTTCTGATTGGATTGAAATTCGAGGAACAACCCCAGAGGGACCAACAAACTTACAAACGATTTCCATCAAAGTAATACGAATACCATTGATATCCAACTTTATTTAACAGCAAAATAACTTTTCCGACATGACACCTTCGATGGCACGTGACATGTGAGAATACATCACAGACAGACGATAAAAGAATGTAGGTGTCTCAGCATGCACTTGGGCGTGCCTTTCTGCTAACAAGTCCTCTAAGGAAGCTTCTGGACTGTACTGAAGTTGCGAAAATTTCCGCTTCACAGCTCTCGCATTCCACTTGTTTTCCCCCGATAAGCACTTACTAGGAAAAACAAATCCGGAATAAAACGCACTGAAGTAGAAACTCAGATCTTTCGGTACACGATGGCAGTCAGCTATGGCTTTAAATTCGCACTTCGTTTGACGTGTAGGTTTTGTATTTATCACAAAACACAAGGTTTTGTATTTATCACAAACCCCCACCAGATTATATATAGCAACATTTTTCAGTTCAACGACCCTTATCAAGCACGTAGGAGCGTCAGACGTTATTTTTCATCCGGATTTGGTCAGGAAAAAATAATTAAACACATTCCCGGAAGCCAAACCACTTGTTTTCCGACACATGCTCCAGAGAGTGAACGAACCGAAATAAATTGAATGGTGTATCCACCTGTCGACAGCCACCGCACATTGCCGGAGGATGTTTTTCTTAGCAAATTCAAGTACTGTGTGGGACAAAAGTTTGTGGACACCTCCCATAAACGTACAAAAGTGTGTTGAATGCTTCTAGGAAGTGATCTCAAATTTTTGCACGGAAGTGCACATATCTCTCATAGAAAGGCCGCACTTGTTTGCTTCCTGCGAGAATCCAAACAGGTGTGTGGGGCGACCTAGTTTGGAGCTTACCCGGCAGACTGCTGCTATTGGGAGGCTTCGCGAATGGATTGCAGTTTGCACCACTCTAAATAATGCCCTCGGGAAGGAAGTGCACACGATGCAATCCACTCTACTACGAATCCGTGTATCGTCGTCGTACCTTAGATGGCAGAGAATCGGTTGCATCTTGATTCTCATGTCAACGCGAAAGTATCTACCGACTGGAGGTTGGGGAACGCCCAGAACGGGAAGACTAAAAACACGGACCTAATAAGACCGCAGGGATATAAAGCCCTGTTAATCATCTCGTCTCTCTGTTGGTGGAAGCAAGTCGCCATGCACTTTCTGCTGGGAAAACAGTGGTTAGAAGTGGATTGCAATTTTCTTCCCATTTCAGAAGAATGAATGGGTTCTGATTGAAAATGCTCTCTTACATGCTGGAGATTTTGCCGAGGTTGCTCAGGGCTAGTTTAGAGAAAATTAATTTCAAACAAACACTGATTTCTTTTAAAATGTTGGTATATGGTGTTCTGCTGGAAAATTCACAATTATTAAATACAGTCTTGCTAAGAAAGTTGTTAAAGCCGATTTTCATTCAAAATGCTCAGCTTTGGAATGTTGTAATGTTGTAACTTTCCTTTGAGCAACCAGTGTGAAAATTGGACATAAAATATGTTCAATTTCATAACCACAAAATTTGAAAATGTTCAAAGCACGATGTGAAATTGGTCAAAATAATAAAAAGAAAAACGGCACATTGCTGACAGTGCCGTAGCGTGCGGTTGGCCAGGTTGGCAGCCGCCAAGGGCGCCAGTCCTTGGGGGGCGCCAAAATGCTAAAATGTCCACACACCTAAATAGAAAAATCACTATATAATATTGCCTGGAAAAGTTTACATGGCGTAAGGTTTTATAATTCTAGTATTCTTTGTTAAAAATGCAACAAAATGTTGTATAGGGGCGCAAAAAAACCCAAGAATACAAGAATGCTTTTCGTTTCATTATTGATGACTTCTGTCATGTTTTTTCCTAAGTGCTTTGCTTAGAATCTTGGTTTAGAAAAATCGGTAAAGCAGATATGCCTCGGAGAAAAAACTTGCTTCGAATTCATCTCACGGAGAAACGTCAAACTTCACGCGTATTTTGTATCATTCGGAAGTGCGTTTCGGTCGGATACGGAAAATGGCATCAAAAAAAATGTCGGGAAGTGCGAATAAAAAATCGAAATTAGAGCGAAACAAAGTTGCTGCGTCGCTTGCCGGCAGGCTGGGAGATTGGTTGACCAGTGATAAAAGTGAGGAAGAATCCGAAAGAAAATGTGAAACAAGTAATATTTGTTTATGAAAAAGTGTCTCGAATCGAGTGTTGTGCACCGTTTAATTTTTATGTTTTCGACAGATTCCGCCCCAGCTGCATAAACTGCTCAAAGTTCTACAAGTGCTGAAACTGTTGAAACAGCTGCAGGTAATTATCAACTACACTACTTTAGTTTCTCTTAACTCATACTTTAATTGTATGCAGATACATTGTCGAAAAACATAATTGAATGTGAACATATTTTGCCCGCACCAAGCTCATCATTAAAAGCTCATCATGGTAGCGAGTCAACTCAAACAGGTAAACAAAAAATCAAACTGTTTATATATATTTAATTCCTAATTCAAAAACTTTTAAATAGAAACATTGAATTGCCCGTTTGCGTCCATAACATACACAGATTCTGTAAAATGGCCTGTGATAACCGACAAACTGCGCACTCTATTGGTTATGCGGAGACCAGAAACGATCGATATCAATTCCTTTGTGTTTCCTGTTGGTGATGATGGTAGGCACTTCGATACGAAATGGTTTTTTTTTATATGTTTAAAAATGGCGATGTTGTAAAACGGCAGTGGATCTTGTATAGTGAGACAAAAAATGCTCTTTTCTGTTTCCCTTGCTTGCTGTTTCGCAGAAGCATGAACGCTACCGTATTCTCCGATTTTGAAGATGGATTCAGTGATTGGAAACACCTCAATCCCTGTATTCAAGTGCACGAAAACTCAAATCAGCATCGGGAAATGTACATGATGTGGAAAAGTTTTGAAAAGTCCCTCCAATTAGGAAAGACGATCGATATAGATCTTCAGGCAAATATTCAGAGTGAAGTTGAAAAATGGCGTACTATTTTGAAGGTTGTTGTGGACGTTGTTATATTCTGTGCTCGAAATAATTTGGCTTTTCGTGGTGATAATCGCGAAGGAGGCTCGTTGGAAGGCGGAATATTTCTCAATACTTTGGAGCTAATAAATCATTACCATCCGCAGCTGTCAGCACATATGGCTAATGTGAAAGCGAATAAATATGCATTAAGCTACTTTTCGCCCCAGATTTAGAATGAAATAATTGAGTTGTTAGATTCTAGAATCAAACAAGAAATAATTAAGGACCTGAAATCTGCCAAATATTTTTCAATTATGTTCGATTGCACGCTGATAGTTTTCAGATATTTATTGAGAAATTGATTGTTTGTTCTAGAGATTTTAAATTGGTTATTCTAATAATTGTATCTTCTAAATGATTTGCCACTTGCTCCTCAGGGTCTATCCGGGAGAAATTGAACTTTTGGGCGGACTCACTTCCCAAGCTTTTGCACCAGTAGAACAACGAATTGAAGATGACGGAAAAGGGAGAATGTGGTCATAAAAAAAAATAAAATATTCGAATTCAACAGTCTTTAATTCAGTTTTGTTTAGTTTCTAATAGGATGGATGTAATAGGAAAAGTTGGAGTTCACAGACCTTTTTGCTGGGGTAACGACGATCCTCGGCCGTAGCTGGCGATGCGACGCCGCGCCTCGATGCTGGATGCGGGCTCAGGTTGGCGCAATTTCTGCCGCCTATCGACTTCGACGCACTCCACGGGTTGGCGTCGGGACGCTCGCTCGATGCCTTCGATAGTCGCACCCACTAACTTTGTCGACTTGGTTCCCTCACGTGGCACAAACGTTGAGCTAACTCGGCACTTCACTAACGGGCTCATAGGGCTTCAATGTCCGGTTGTTTCGTCTCACACTCACGTGGGCACTAGTCTTACTAGACTATCTGTTACTGTACGATGGAAATAATCGTTAAAAGAAACTACTAGCTACTTTAGCTTTGAAAATTTGTTACCGAATAAGAGATCGATCCATCGATGCATGGGGTTTTTATTCCAGATGATGTTCTCGATCTGGGATTCATATTGTGGTGACGTGTATCCAACGTTCAATATGGATGGTGCACACGGTCTTTGGTGTCAGGGGGATATTGGAGAGGGTTTTCAAATTCAAATTAAAATAGGGTTGTAAAGGGCATCTGACACCAAGGAAAAATGAGTAGGAAAGGATAGGGATTAAATTCATTTATTTCATATTCTAATTAATTTTATTTATTTTATTTCATGACCACAAATTCAATATAGTTTAACAAAAGAGATTTTAACAACTAACAGATTAAATAAAGTATGTACAAAAACTATTTACAAAAGAAAACTATTTACAAGAGGAGTGAATTCAATTGGTTGATCGAAGGGTACGATTATTGAAACCATCTGTGAAAGGTTACAACGCCTGATAAAAGCCATAAGGAACAAATGAGCCAAGTTATCAGATTTGTAGATATTTCGGAAGGAAGTTGTGCGATGAAAGAACATTTCATCGATTTCATCCACACAAATGAGAAGAAAGGGCGAGGTTTGTCTGATGAAATTTTGAAAAAACTCGATGCTGATGAATTAAACTTCCAAAATTGTCGTGGTCAATCCTACGACAACGGGAGTAACATGGCTGGCAAGCGCAGCGGAGTGCAAGCGCGTTTGAAAAAAATTAATGAGCTTGCCATTTTAGTGCCCTGCGCTGCTCATAGCCTCAATTTAGTTGGGTCTCACGCAGCCAGTCTCTCACCAATGATGACAACTTTTTTGGAATCGTTCAGCAAATTTTCAATTTCTTTAGTGGTTCAACCAGCAGATGGGAGCTTCTCGTGAACAAACTCGGCGTTTCTCTAAAGGATCATAGCGACACCAGGTGATCATCCAAAGAGCGTGCAGTGAGTGCCCTGAGAAAAACCATGGTTCCTGTTTGGTTTCTTTTGAACGAGATGTCCAACAGAGACCAGTTCAATAATGACACGGTTTTTGAGGCAACTTCATTAATTAAGCAAATGAATTTCAAGTTTATTTGTCTCTTGAATTTGTGGGCAAGAATATTATCTGCAATAGACAGAGTGAATCGAATACTTCAAAAGCATTCTATGACTATCGATACTGCACATAAGTTGATCCAGGGACTGTTGTCCACCTTGATTGAAATGCGTAAAAATATAATGGATGAAATAACCATCGTTGCAAAATCTGCTTGCTGCGACATGGGTATCGAGAATTACTTTCCGGAACAACAAAATCGGCGAAAGAAGCGTTTTGCAGACGAAACTACAGAGGCAGCAATAAAACACAGAGGAACAATTTGCAGTGGAAATTAACAACGTCTTCGACAAACTAATCGAAGAACTCAATAGCAGATATGAAGGACTTGCAGAGATCTTCAAAGATTTTTCTTTTCTTTTCGGAAATAACTTGAAATCAATGGAATGGAACGATATAAAGAAATGTGCGACTGATTTTGCTCTAAAATTCTCTTTGGATGTCGATGGAGCCGAGCTCATATCGGAATTAGAAGTGTTCAAGTCTCAAATTCCGCTACTTTTGAGTGATATTGAAAAGGAATCTCCTTGTGACTTACTCAAGTGTGTTCAGCAATACTCTCTAAGTGATTTGTATCCTAATATAACGACAAGTTTGAGAATTTTTGTAACACTACCCGTAACAGTGGCACCTTGCCAACGAAGCTTCAGTAAGCTTAAAATTATTAAAAACTTACAACTACCGAAAAGCTAAACATTACATATAATTTGCAATTGGATTAGATGGACAAATTGATGTGAAGATTTGCGAAAAAGTTACACGTCTTCTCAGTGAGAATCGAACTCACGACTCCCCGATCTCTAGTTGGGGCGCGTTAACCACTACGCCATGAGAGGACTCATGAACGCAGAAGTTAACCTGAATTCGCAAAGTGCACCTCTTTCGGAAGAATTAGATGCCCATCCAAACACAACGCTTTCTATATATATCCAATGCCTAGCCCGAGAGCGCATTGATTTTAGGTATAGGATTAGCACACTACACTAGCCAGCAACTGCGCTGGCTGAGGTATCTATTGTGTGGGCTTCCAATGGGTCGCGACGTTCTCAAACGACCGGTTACGGAACATGAATCCGTTGCTCGATAAATATTTGTTTTTAATTATGAAACGTGGTTTTACGGCTAACCAGCCGAGTGGAAGTTTAACAACTTTCGAAAAGCTAAACATTACATATAATTTGCAATTGGATTAGATGGACAAATTGATGTGAAGATTTGCGAAAAAGTTACACGTCTTCTCAGTGAGAATCGAACTCACGACTCCCCGATCTCTAGTTGGGGCGCGTTAACCACTACGCCATGAGAGGACTCATGAACGCAGAAGTTAACCTGAATTCGATTTCAGCTCAATAATCACGTGGTTCTTTTTCGCAAAGTGCACCTCTTTCGGAAGAATTAGATGCCCATCCAAACACAACGCTTTCTATATATATCCAATGCCTAGCCCGAGAGCGCATTGTTTTTAGGTATAGGATTAGCACACTACACTAGCCAGCAACAGGTAGTTGTTAAACTTCCACTCGGCTGGTTAGCCGTAAAACCACGTTTCATAATTAAAAACAAATATTTATCGAGCAACCGATTCATGTTCCGTAACCGGTCGTTTGAGAACGTCGCGACCCATTGGAAGCCCACACAATAGATAGCTCAGCCAGCGCAGTTGCTGGCTAGTGTAGTGTGCTAATCCTATACCTAAAAACAATGCGCTCTCGGGCTAGGCATTGGATATATATAGAAAGCGTTGTGTTTGGATGGGCATCTAATTCTTCCGAAAGAGGTGCACTTTGCGAAAAAGAACCACGTGATTATTGAGCTGAAATCGAATTCAGGTTAACTTCTGCGTTCATGAGTCCTCTCATGGCGTAGTGGTTAACGCGTCCTAACTAGAGATCGGGGAGTCGTGAGTTCGATTCTCACTGAGAAGACGTGTAACTTTTTCGCAAATCTTCACATCAATTTGTCCATCTAATCCAATTGCAAATTATATGTAATGTTTAGCTTTTCGGTAGTTGTTAAACTTCCACTCGGATGGTTAGCCGTAAAACCACGTTTCATAATTAAAAACAAATATTAAAAACTATTTGAGATCAGCTATGAATCAGGAACGACTCACCAACCTTGCTATAATATCGATTGAAAACAAAATTTTGTCTAGAATGGATTTGGATACTATTGTTACCGAGTTCGCAAATGTGAAAGCTTGTAAAGTTAAGTTTTAGGTTGTTAAGTATGGAAAATAAATTAAATTTTCATCAACACATAACAAGATTTTTTAATTACCATTCCAAAACATAGTAAGGTGGGGCAAAAGTTCGACCTTAGTGGTATAATCAATGTTTCCAGGAAAAGAATAGCAGTTGAATCAAAACAAATACCATACATTGAATCTTCATCGTATTGGCTATAATTTTGCTGAACAAACTTGTGTCAAAATATTTACCCATTTTTATTTATAACAGTTTCAAAATTAATTGTCTTATTCGAACTTTTGCCCCACACTAGATTCGAACTCTTGCCCCACCGGTGGGGCAAAAGTTCGCTGGCTGAAACACAAAATATCGATCCTTTTATGATAGGCATACTTTACACCAGCCGTAAACTTAAGTTTGACGAAAAATACACACTAAATTTTCATCAAACAATTGCCCAAAACCGGGTTAATTGTAATATACTCAAAAATAGCAGTTTTTCACAAAACTATGTGGAAATGAAAAATTTTGGTGACAATTTTCACACGATCAGACAAATTTAACTGAATTTGAAGATAAATGTGGATTTTAGGCAATTTGCAAATTTTTTCGTGATTTTATACATGGGTCGAACTTTTGCCCCGCTGATTCGAACTTTTGCCCCACTATGGGCCAAAAATTGTTTTCAAGCATCTATGCAAAAACTACACAGAAAAAAATATTTAATTTTAAATGTGGTGTAAACTGAAGTGTAGTGTAAAATTAAATCAAATTCGTGTATTTTTACAGCATCATGTAAACTTAAATGAATATACGCTCAATTTTCAATCAAAACTGGTTAAATTTTACATGATCATGTAAATTTAAAGTGGATTCGATTGAAAAATAATGGATTGGTCGTTGAAATTTAGGTTTATTTTGATGCTCCAAATATGTGCATCAAAATAAACTTAATTTTACAACATTTTTTTAGCTGTGTAATACACCTCAAAGCAACCTTATGATAGGCCTAGAAACGCCCTTACATAAAATATTGAAAAGATTTTATCTTCAATTGGTTCCATGCAACGAAAGTTTGACCAAAAATTACAATATTCACGTCAAAAAACAACAAATAGCCATAACTTTTCCAAATCTCAATCGATTTTTATGATATTTGGATTGAAAGTCTCTTACTTGAATAGCATTCGAACCACCATGACATTTATAAGATTTGTTTTGAATTGAGCTGGAAATCTTAAAAAGAAACTCTTACCCCACTCGAACTTTTGCCCCACTTTACTCTATAGGTGATACAAAGCCGAGGGAGGGGCGCTTGACGGAGCTTTTGCCAAGGGCGCCAGGATACCACGCTACGGCTCTGATTGCTGTGCAAAATTCCTACATTTCAGTTGTTGTAACTATTATAGAATAGTTCCCTCTTACTCGTTCTCAATGCGATATTTGGCTGCAACTTCCACCACTTTGCACACGGAACACATTACACATTCCCAGAGTGCCATAAATCCCTGAATTATGAAATAATGCATACAATCGCAGCTGATTCCTACCCAGAAAACGCCATCTCTCCTCCCCGGCAATGACAACCATGCCCATTAAATCCAACTGAAACATCCGTCGTTTCACCGAATTAGAGGAAACTGTGCCCGTTGTGAACCCTTAAATTCAGGAAATTTCAACAATAAGTTTCCGATACGTCTGCCTTCCTCCTTAGTTCCGCCGTTTTCCCCCACCACAAAAAGTTCGGTTTATTTTCTAACTTCCTATCAACCGCATCGTCACCACTGAACAAACATCCCGAAATGGTGTGATAAATTCTAACGGCCCCCGGCTCTGGTACCGCTATCTGCGCGGAAGTTCTGATCACCTACAGGCGCACACACCCCCAACGGAGCAAGTCATAATTCAATAGAGACCTTCGAAGTTTGGAAAATTCCGCACTACTCGAATGCTGACTGTAGTCGAAATATGTACGGTGCAATGCTGCATACCAGAAATGAATTCCGGAAGCTGCCTGATGCGAGCGCGTGTCGCATGTCTCACACAGGAGTGATTAAGCTTAATCATGGCCAAAATTATGGTCTGCCCTCGGTGGTCTTCATATGCCCTAACTTATTCTAAAAAAAGTTAAAGAACCGTTTTTAGTACACATATCCACTTGACAGTGAGTCGTTAAAGACAAGCAGATTTGAGGTCATTTTTTATTGACAATTCGTTCAAATGTTCTTGTTGTTTGTAATAAATTCTGGTACCCCAAACAACATTTCCTAAGCTACTTGAGTTTATTTTCATTTTATGTAAGTTTTCTGACGGTAATGAATAATGTCACCTGTAAAAGTTTCATTCAGTACTACCGTGTGGGACCGAAATCCGTACACTTGATTGAATTTTCATTATTTTACTATTAAAATGAATAAATAAACAGTTTTAAAATTACACATCTAATTAGGGGAACTGGGGGTAATATGCCCATAGGGGGCAAAACGCGCCACCATCAATTTGGCCGAACGATGTGTTTTGGAATGCTTTTTTTCACCCTAGATCATAGAAAATGGATAGAAATGCTTTTCCTAATATGTTTTATGTGGTTTTCTCAACCAAATCGATAAAATCGTATAAAAACGTTTTTCGTTGTTTTCGTTGCAATTTTGAGCGATTTTCAATGTCATTTTTTAGGTCGATAAACAACCAAATTTCTGAAACTATTGCCGAGAGCCAACTTGTGCACTGCCATAGTTTGTATTACGTGCAAAAAATATGTTAAATTTGCCCTCAAAAAGCTTATTGAAGGACCTAAACTTTAATCAACTCTGGGGGCAAAACGCCCACCCCTATTTCATAACACCAAAACAGCCGTTTGAATTCAAATTCTACCAAAAGTAATGCCACGTTGAAGTTACGCAAAAATGGAAACATTACAAATGTACATTTTTTGCATCAGCATGTATACTATTATTGAACAATAACATCTGAACAAACGCCCGGATGTATGCAACCCATATACAAGCATGATTGTGTGCGTTCGTTTACAGAATGGCTAACGCCGAACTCAAGCGGGGCGTTTTACCCCGCAAAACAATACATATGCAGTTAAGCAAGCATTTTTTAAAAATTAATTTATAAACCCCAGAAGAGTTAAAATGGATAGCTGTTTCTACTATTTGGTAGACAACATGTTTGTCTATCCAACCATAATTAAAAAAGATCATAAAATAATGTTTTTCACATCTAAAACTGCTGTTCTCCTTAACGTGGGCAAGCTACCCCCAGTCCCCCTACAATGAGTTATAAGTTGTTGTTCATGCTAATGATTTGAAAATTGTAAAAATCCAAATGTGACCGTTCATCATTGTGATTATTGGTTTGTGTGGCTTCTTAGTGATTTGCTAAGAAGAGTGAGAATAGTTTCCAATATATGAATAGTCGAATTCGCACTTTTTCTGAACCAACTGTTTATCATGATGACTTCTTATAGTGAGTATTTGTACACTCCAACCTCTTTTTACGACCGTTTTTTACCGAAGGTTCTTTTTATGACCACTTTTTACGACCGAAATTCAGATTAACAATCGTTTTTATAAATGATCAATATCTTAAAAAATATTCAAAAAAGAGGGTCGTGATGTTCAGCAAAATTGTTCAATAGTTCAAGGGCTAACATATGATGGTCATTGAATTGCAGAATTCTGCCACCAGGCGGCGCTAGTGAGCATGAAATATTTGCTTTACGATTATCTTAGGATCCTGGCCACTTAGAAAGATGGCGCCTTCGGCAAAGTTGTTCAGTAGCTCAAGCGCTATCTTTATAAAAGCTATGAGATTAAAAATTTTGCCTCAAGGTGGCGCTAGTAAGCATGGAGCTTTTATTTTGCGATTATCTTAGGATCCTGACCACTTAGAGAGATGGCGTCTTCGGCAAAGTTGTTCATTAGCTCAAGCACTATCATTATAAAAGCTATGAGATTCAAAATTTTGCAACCAGGTGGCGCTAGTGAGCATGAAACATTTGCTTTGCGATTATCTTAGGATCTTGGCCACTTAAGAAGATGGCGCCTTCGGCAAAGTTGTTCAGTAGCTCAAGCGCTATCACTATAAAAGCTATTAGAACCAAATTTGTGCCACCAGGCGGCGCTGAGCATGAATCTTTTGTTTTGCGGTTATCTTAAGATCCTGACCACTTAGAAAGATGGCGTCTTCGGTAAACTTGTTGAGTAGCTCAACTTTGTCCAAGACGTCATGTCTATGTGGTCAGGGTCCTGAGCTATCCGCAAAATAAAAGTTTCATGCTCAATGGTGCCGCCTGGAGGCAAAATTTTGAATCGCATAGCTTTTATAATGATAGCGCATGAGCTACTGAACAACTTTGCCGAGGGCGCCATCTTTCTAAGTGGCCAGGATGCTGAGATATACGCGAAACAAAAGTTTCATGTTCACTAGCGCCGTGGAAAAACCTCGATTCTCTTGACTACAATAATAATAGCCCTTAAGCTACTGAACAGCTTCGCCGAAGACCCCATCTTTCTAAGTATGACTACTGGATCCTGAGAAATCCGCAAAACAAAAAAAATCGTGCTCACTTGCGCTTGCCTGGTGGAAAAACCTTGTATCTCTTGACTAGAATAATGATAGCTTTTAAACTACTGAACAACTTCGGCGCCATCTTTTAAAATGGTCAAAATTCTGAGCTATCCACAAAACAAAAATTATATGCTCACTAGCGCCGCCTTGTAGCAAAATCTTGAATCCCTTGGCTTTTATAATGATAGCGCTTGAGCTACTGAACAACTTTGCCGAAGACGCCATCTTTCTAAATGGTCATAATCCTGAGCAGTGTCTGCATATTTCAATATACAGTCAACAACGCCGATCCTCAGTAGGCTCCGTCATCGTTGAATTCTTCTTTGTGTGAATGTTTGTTTGACAATAGTGGAAGGGGTGGTAAAATGAACACCTTAAGGAAATCATCTTGTTTCTGATAGGAAAACGAGGAATTCGTATAGTTCTATCCCACAACATAAAGAACAGGGATGTTATGTATAGCAGCATCACGAATTCAGACCAAAGTAATCGAATTTTTTCTCATAGATTTGTCGCTAGCAAAAAAAGATGTAAATGTTCATTTTACCTGCACTATGTGGGTATAATGAACAATTGTTGTTGGTAAAATGAACACCATGCAAAAACCGTGAGAGAAACAAATATTTCTGAAAATTTTTATTGCTTCGCTGAAAATATATCCATTAATGATTGTAACCCATTCAAAAAGCATTCTAAAGGTATCAGATTTGACCTCATATCATAACAATATTCACCTCACTAAAAACCTCAAGTCTTCTGAGCTAAAAGTTACGTCAGTTCTCATTTTCAAACGTGGTTTTCTAAAATCTTAGTTTTTGTTGATATTTTCACTTCAATTGACCTACGTATCAACCGAACACTCTGATTTATGCTATAAATCGTCCGTGCGTGATAAAAATTCATCCAAATTTGTTTTTTCTCAATAAATGGCAAAATGTTCATTTTACCATCCCTGTTCATTTTACCACCACTTCCCCTACATGCACGAATCTGGTAGAACGTGCATTCAATTTTTAAATTACTTTTGCTACACTAATTCTCATCCACTACTGACATTCAAATCCAATTTCACTAGGGAAAAAAATCATTTCCGTCAGAATACCCCACAAAACATCCGCAAATTGTAAAAGTTGTATTTTTTTTATTAAAAGACAATCATGATTCATCAACTAGAGGCATCACATTGCCGTTTTCTTACACCAGTAATATAAAATTCATTTGTAATTTTTTATATTCAATTTTCAATTTCAGTGCCTCTAGGTGAAACTGAATTTTGAAATGACACCAACAGTGGGTGAAACTGAATGTGTGCGTGTGTTGCACCCACTCTCTTTCTCGTCGCATTCGCACTCGAAGTCAGATTGGCTTCTTGCTAGCGAAGTTTAATAATAAATCTTCGAGCTGTTCAGTAGAATGCCTATAAGTAGATGAAAAAAACGAATTTAGTACTATACCATTTAATTCCACTAGAGTTTGTATCCTTTGACAGATACGCGTATTTCGACCTCAACTGTAAGGCCGTCTTCAGTGTCGTGTACTAGACTCGACTTCGACTAGCTACGACAAAATTTTGAACCCTTCATGAAACACTGGATTACAGTTGAAGAGTATTGCTATGTTGCTAAGCATTCTATTTTTCTATTCCGCTCAAGTGTTATGGTATGACATTTCTTTATTCTTCTTAAACAGTGTTGCCAGCGACATGAACATTTGTGATTCAGCCGACTGTATGGCACGCAACACTTCCTTCAATTTTGGTGAACATTCGGTACCGTTATCTTTGAAATTTTTTGGTATTTGCATATCACACCCCCAAAAAATTGGCTCATTTGATAACAATCGAGCAGTGTTGCCATCTATTACCAAAATATGAAAGCTTGAACGGCTATTTTGGAAAGTTCTCAACCCATGCTTCAACTTTGCCGAATTTCTCGAATCAGTATTTCCGCATCTAGACGTTGCATTTTTCAAAAACATAATTATAATCCTCATTTTTTTACGACCGATTCTTTTCACGACCCCCCGATAACGGTCGTAAAAAGAGGTTGGGTGTACCTCCGATTTATTTCCGTTAGAGTTCAGTATTCGGGTTATATTTTCAAAACCGAAAGGTTTTAGAACATTCCATCGTTGAAATTTTATTTATTTTCCGCTCTTTAGCTATTTGTCATATATGTACAGCGCATGAAATTTACGTTTCCTACGCATTTCAGCCCATACAAAATGTATGAAAAAAAAATCATCGATAGAATATTTCAAATTATTCCAATAATGAAATTATAAACCAAATACTGATCTCTAGCGAGAAAAAATCCGAGGTACATTCGATCTTCATAATCTACTGGTATAGACATAGCGTGAATCAGTCCATGTTTGTAACCCATTGGCTGCCGCCATATTGAAATATTGAAGTTTTGCCGAATTCTTAAAATAAAAAAACTAAAAATTTAACATGAAAGTTGAAAACTTGTATGGCCTATTTATTTATTCCCCACGGTAAAAATAGTGGCACACATCAACCCTCTAATACCCAACTCCGCTTTTTGACGGGATAGGCTGCTTAGCTACTTGGGTACTTCCTCTTAGGCATTGGAGGTTTTTATCGACCGAGTTCTTTGAAAGTTTGTAACCAGAAGCTCTTCAACACGATGCATATTGTGACCGAATGTGAGCTCAGTAGTGTAGTAACATAAATTCATTATTCCTACAAGTAGCGTTCGAAAAACCCCACTGCCGAAGTTAACCAAATGTGCCAAGAATAGGATCCGGCTCCCTACCCTCTGGGATTTTTTGTATTTTTCCGTAGCTCGGGGAAATAAAAATGTTTTATGTTTGGCTAACAGTAATAGTAATATTTTTTACGATCGACAAATACCTTATTCTCTTTTAATGGGTAATACAAAAATACCGTGAAACGGGGTAACTGTGATAGTTTTTGGAAGAAAATCTGAATATTTTCGAATTCAAATCGAAAGATTTTTATTTTATACTAGTGGTCCCGGCAAACTCTATCTTGCCATAAACATGCTGTAGAAAAATGTCATGAAGTATCTAATATTAAACCGACAGATTAGCTTACTCCCATTTACTGAATATTCCGAAGATGTTCCAGAACACGTCGGAGCCATGGAAGAATGAAACAATGACAGAACTACTGAAATTCATTGACCCGTCTTCAAACCAACTCGTGACATACAAACACCATTCAATGTTTATTTATATAGAATTTAAAAACAAGTACTGGTATTTAGAATATCGATTGCAGTTGGTAGATTTCAGAGGTAATTTTATATGCACCTATAATTGTTCATATAGGGTAGGTGTGCCAATTATGGATGCAATACTGCCGTGAATCGCAAGTCAGTCCCATCTGTAACGAGTAGGCATTGAGAAAATTGACTGTGAAGTTTCCAAACTCGTTTTCCATGCGACTATTAAAAAAATTCCAGTGGATTGGAACATGTTCAAATCTTAATGAAAGTTTTACAATTTGCTTTTCACTACGATATCCTTCCGAGAAAAATATAAAGATGATCAAAACACTGTTCATTTTTGTGTTACACGGTGCGGAAATCTGTAGTAAGACTGTTATGCGATTACTTTTCATTATAGGACAATTTGACTTGCTGTTTTTTCCTATTTTTTCTGAACAATTCATATTATCGCATAAGTGTAGCTTAAAGACCATTGGAAGATATGTGGAGAACTGAATTCAACTCAAATTTGACGAAAATGCAGATGGGACTGACTTGCGATTCACGGCAGAATAGGTCAACAGTATGGATAAAAATCAGTTTTTAACCGCGTTTCTAAAACGTAAGCATGACTTGCTAATGTTAATTACTAGTTTGAAATCTTGCGAAACTGTTGAAATAAACAGTTTCAATATTAAATTGACTCAGAGCTTCTAAAATAGGGTTCTAAAAAGCGTTGTCTTTGTACCAATTATGGCAATAGTCCCAGCATTCGACATAAAAGTGTACCAATTTTAGACTATCGAATATTTTCACGAAATGAATCCATCCAGAGCGAATGATAATGCAACGCCAATAACTTCGCAATGGGTTCACGGAAGCAAATAAATTTCTGAAAAGGAGTCGAAATGTAGTGAAAATTCAAAATATGATACAAAACAGCATTAATGAACTCACAATACCTCTCCAGTGCCTAATTACGTGGAAAAAAAATCTAGTGTCGCTGAAACAGTTCTGTATACCATGAAATTAGCAGCTGCCGCTTGCGATCGTTTTCGAACGTGTGATTGAAAAAAATCCTAGTAATTGAGCACAAAACTTGAAGATGTCGCTTTACCGAACCGTCCCGTCGTGGAAGTCACCCATAAAACAGCTTCACTTTTTCTATTTTATTGAAGATTTTTCCCTCTAATAGACTCGCACCTAAATAATTTTGTCACACCAAAATATTGTCCCACCATGTTTGCCATATATTGGATGGCGTCGTAGCTAACAAAACCAACAAGTAACGCACATGTAATGCATTATGTTGGATTGTACATTGAATGCAAGTTGCGTGCTTCTATTAAAGTGCCATAGAAACTGACGTGTGAGTATTTATTTTTCCACGTTCAAAATGTGCATGAGAATCTATTCCTCAACGTCCTCAATATTTTTCCGACGATATGCTATTCAAGTAAGACTAATGCCCTCTATTGAGTTAAGAGGAAAAAAGTGAAAGCAATCAAAACAAACACGTTTAAAAAATCTACAAAGAATTGAGTTAGACTCTGTTCAGGTCGCCTTGAAAAGAAGAAAGACAGATATCTTTTTCCTTCAAACCATCTCTGATATAATTGAGAGTGCGACGAGAACGCCCGAGAAGTCGTCAGTTTTTTTCCCTCTCGGGTGACGCATTCTTTTCTGCCGGGCAGTGCGTCGAGAACGCCAGAGAAATCGTCAGTTTTTTTTTTCTCGGGTCGCGCTTTTTTTGGAGTGCATGAAGAAAGCCCGAGTAATTTTACACATCTTAAAATATGTTGTAAATTTAAGTTTATTTTCATGCACATATTGTTCGTTTTGTTGAAGAATAGATTCTCGTGCACATTTTGAACGTGGAAAAATAAATACTCACACGTCAGTTTCTATGGCACTTTAATAGAAGCACGCAACTTGCATTCAATGTACAATCCAACATAACGCGTTTAATGTGCGTTACTTGTTGGTTTTGTTAGCTACGACGCCATCCAATATATAGCAAACATGGTGGGAGAATATTTTGGTGTGACAAAATTATTTAGGTGTGAGTCTATTAGCGGGCAAAATCCTCAATATTTGGAGCATCAAAATAAACCAAAATTTCAACGACCAATCAATTATTTTTCAATCGAATTCACTTTTAATTTACACGATCATGTAATGTGCAGCCATTTCTAGTTGAAAATTGAATGTATATTCATTTAAATTTACATGATGCTGCACACTTAGATTTTTTCACGAGCTCGGCTGTGCGAATCTCGGTTTCCCGATTTTAACCGAGACTCAGCTAATAAATTGCCCGGTTGCATAGCAACGAAGCACGATTTACTGATACTCGGCTTTTATTTGCTGAGATCCCAGTTAATTTGTCTGCCGACTACTCGGCTGTGCGGATCTCGGTTAAAATTAACCGAGATTCGGCATTCTGAATTAAGTGTGTGTAACGACACACGAATTTGATTTATTTTCCCAGTACACTTCAGTTTACATTACATTGAAAATTAAATATTTTTTTCTGTGTAGTTTGTTTTTCCTCAAGTCGCGCGCCATTTTTTTCTGAGTGCTTTTATGTGGCCGAGCAAACGACTGAAGCTGAATGTGGATTGTGGCTGCTCAATCAAGGATGAATGATCAATTGGTGAGCTCGCTTCATGCTTTTTTTTCAAATTTGTAAAATATGTATGACCGCACATTTAATCGTTACATATATATGATTTTTCAACAAACTATGAATGGTTCGTCACTGTAAGTTTCGCCTTAAACTCTTATTCATTACATTTTTGTTCTATATATTTTTATATAAAATCCCTTACTTTTATTTATATAAATAAAAAAGCTTTGAATGATTCGGTCTGTTTGTCGGTGCTCGAAGTGTAGACTTCCAAAATGTTCATTTTATGCAAAAGACTTTGAGTGGTTCGCCACTGTAAGTGTCGGCATAAGAATGTTATGTGATGGTCCAGTCAATCGATTTTTTTATTTTTCCAATTTGAGTAAAATATCCTAACAGCTGTAGGAATGTTGCTTTTAGCTATTTGATCAACAAACTTTGAATGGTTCGTCACTTCAAGTAACGACATTATTTTCTCATATTTGAAAATCTTTCATGTCAATTGAAAATATTATATTCCTAAGAATGTTATCTCACAAATAATCGTTTATCATGGTCTAATCGCTTATCAAAGTGAATCCTGTGACCCAAAGATCCTCCCCATTAACAAACTCCCAGTAACCTTTGTGGAGATGCAGAGGCAAACACGGTGTCCAAATAGCAAAGGTTACACACTAACATTCCTCCCCTCAATCCCACCTGACTGCAAGGACGTGGCCGGCGCCGTTATTGACCCTGTATAAATAGAGGCACTGAATTATGCACACTGAAGAAGATTATGACCAATCCCAGCCGAACTTCTAGTTGATTCTTTGTGCATATTCACTGACTTCAGTCAATCGCGGAATAGCAACCATTGATATGTGTAGTCAGTCTAAGCTAAGCTAAGCTAAGCAAACCATCTCTGATATAATTGAAAGTCGATTTTCAGTTTTGGGGTAACTTTGATAATTGGCATGTAAGCACATGTGAATCCACAACCAAAACTACTGTTTGACATAACTGCAATTGGAACTTGATTAACAAATGTAAATAGTAAACATGGATTGGATTTTATGCATTAAAGTGTAGAATTTATAGGAAAATTCATCTAGGAAAGTGTTTTAGTTGAAACAAACATGATAAACACTATATCGGTATCGACTTATTCTCATGTTTTGACATTGAATTCACCATAATTAAAGAACTTCGTAAAACTTCATCAAATAGTTATCGTAGAATAGATTGTAACGCTTACGTTTCAAAACAGCTATAATCTCATCACATATTTGAATGTAAAGCCTCAACTGTTCGCTTTAATTCCCTGAAGAATTTCCTGGAGAAACCCTGAAGGATTATCTGGAGAAATCCTTGGAATAACTCATTTAGCAATTTTTTCAGCAATGACTCTTAGAGAATTCATGGAGAAATTATTTGAGATATCCCTTGAAGCATTCGTGAGTTATAAAATACCTGGTGAAATTCCCGATAGAATCGGTGGAGGAATTCCTGGTAGAATTCCTGAAACGATCCGTAGAGGAATCTCGAAAGAAATCTGGAATCTCAATAGGACTACTTGGGGATATATCTGTATGTATCCGTGTAGGAATCTCTGAAGGAAATTCTATAAAACAACTTGAACAATATCTTCAGTAATCCTTCAAGAAATTGTCGTAGTCTAACTACTATAGGAATTCCTAGAGAAATCTGTGAAGATATCTTTACAAGAATCCTTGTAGAGATTTTTCTGGAAGAATCCTTGGAACAGTCTCTGGAAGATTTTCTAGAGGAATCTTTGAAGGAATACCAGAATAATCCTGAGAGAAGTCTCTGGAAGATTTTCTAGAAGAACCTCTTAAGGAATACCAGAAAAAAACCGTTTTGAAAAAAAAAAAACGGATAAAACATTGGAGACATGCCGGAGCATTCTTGAAATAATTCCTGAAACAGATCCTAGAGGAATCCTTGGAAAAAATCCTGGAAGAACCCCAGTAAGGTTTTAGTGGGGGAATCTATGCAAGAATCACTGGAGACATTCCTGGTGGAACTCCTTGCGAAACCTCACAACGAATTGTTGTAGATTATTTCTTGCAGGAATACTGGAGTACTCCTGGTGAAATTACTAAGATATTTCTGCAGTGCAATCGGAACCGGTCTAAAATGTATCATGGCGCACGTAAGTTCTTCCTGGAGGAATCTCTGGAAAAAGCCCTAGTGAAGAAATCACGGTAAGAGTTACAATGAAGATTATCTCGGAAGATTTTCTAATGAAATATCTGGAGGAATCTTCGAAACAAGATCATGGAGATATCTCTGGAAGAATTTTGGATTTTCTATATGTTTTTTTTTTTAATTTGACCGTAAGAAGCTGAGAAGCAGGCTCTATCCCGGTTGGGACGTAACGCCAGAAAGAAGAAAAGGAACTCTTTTTAATGTATTCGGATCCCAAGAAAAAGAATTTCATGTTTGATTTTTGACATGTTCTCTAATTAGATCTGGATGAAAAATCATGACTTTTGATATGTCGCATGATGGAACTATATGGTGGTCTGTAAACGTCCACTTCACACCCTACCGGAACCGATTCCGGAATACTTCGACCAAATCCAACCAAATTTTATTGTTGGTCCTCTTGACGCTCTTGTAAATCGGAATGAAAGACCATGAAATATGAACCGTCGTACCCCAACCAGTGGATTACAACAAAACTTACAAATAATAAATTCGTTCCAATCTTGTTAGAAGTACTTTGAGTAAATGGAGAAAATAAATAATAAAAAACAAAATCAGTTATGATAACAAAGGCTGTTTCAAATTTGTTTCCATTCAAAACAGAATTATAATTCAATTTGTTATAAATTATGATAAATAAGAAAGTGAGGTATATTTCTGTTTGATTTTAGACATAATGAGATACATATTTGTTTAAATAATAGCATATATTGTTTAGTGTAGCAGGAATTGTGTAATATTTTTTTATTTTGACAACTAACCAGTCAAAATTATAAAATATGTATGAAAAAACGCACTAACTGAGTAATAAAATCGGTTACTACTCTGTTGTAATCCACTGGTCGGGACTATACATGCGTATAATTTGCTGAATATGTATACAAGTTTCTTTTGAAACAGGTTCCAGGTGCCTTTATGCCCTTGTGCTTAGACTGGCCAAACTCACGAAAAACAGAGTTCCATATCTTTCAGATAAAGCTGAGAGAACGAAAATAAACTGACACTTATATTGAGCTGTTCGGTAATCCAATCCGCATGGTTATTAAATTAATTAACTCATTACGCGTGGTAAAGATGGACAAATTATGGGTGAAATTATGAAAAAAATCCACGTGCTCGGCTGGGATTTGAACCCAGGACTCTTGTATGCTAGACGAGCGCTTTACCAACTAAGCTACCGAGCCACTTGGTGACCCAATAACTGAGTTGGTTACAAGTTTAGAATTCAAATCCCTACAGACCACGCGGTCCCCCTTCATAACCAATATCCATCCATCTCTTGTTCCTACACACGCGGAGCGAGCGAGTGCGATTTATTTAGTGTTGAAACTGTTTGCCTATCGTACCTACATCGCTTCCACAACAACTGTATTGTGGAAGAGTAAAGATGTGGGAAGGCTATCAACGTGTCGTTCTCACTCAAGTGACGACATGACTACTACAGAGAGGCAGTACACTCTAATATAAACTGACACTTATATTGAGCTGTTCGGTAATCCAATCCGCATGGTTATTAAATTAATTAACTCATTACGCGTGGTAAAGATGGACAAATTATGGGTGAAATTATGAAAAAAATCCACGTGCTCGGCTGGGATTTGAACCCAGGACTCTTGTATGCTAGACGAGCGCTTTACCAACTAAGCTACCGAGCCACTTGGTGACCCAATAACTGAGTTGGTTACAAGTTTAGAATTCAAATCCCTACAGACCACGCGGTCCCCCTTCATAACCAATATCCATCCATCTCTTGTTCCTACACACGCGGAGCGAGCGAGTGCGATTTATTTAGTGTTGAAACTGTTTGCCTATCGTACCTACATCGCTTCCACAACAACTGTATTGTGGAAGAGTAAAGATGTGGGAAGGCTATCAACGTGTCGTTCTCACTCAAGTGACGACATGACTACTACAGAGAGGCAACCAACTCAGTTATTGGGTCACCAAGTGGCTCGGTAGCTTAGTTGGTAAAGCGCTCGTCTAGCATACAAGAGTCCTGGGTTCAAATCCCAGCCGAGCACGTGGATTTTTTTCATAATTTCACCCATAATTTGTCCATCTTTACCACGCGTAATGAGTTAATTAATTTAATAACCATGCGGATTGGATTACCGAACAGCTCAATATAAGTGTCAGTTTATATTAGAGTGTACTGCCTCTCTGTAGTAGTCATGTCGTCACTTGAGTGAGAACGACACGTTGATAGCCTTCCCACATCTTTACTCTTCCACAATACAGTTGTTGTGGAAGCGATGTAGGTACGATAGGCAAACAGTTTCAACACTAAATAAATCGCACTCGCTCGCTCCGCGTGTGTAGGAACAAGAGATGGATGGATATTGGTTATGAAGGGGGACCGCGTGGTCTGTAGGGATTTGAATTCTAAACTTGTAACCAACTCAGTTATTGGGTCACCAAGTGGCTCGGTAGCTTAGTTGGTAAAGCGCTCGTCTAGCATACAAGAGTCCTGGGTTCAAATCCCAGCCGAGCACGTGGATTTTTTTCATAATTTCACCCATAATTTGTCCATCTTTACCACGCGTAATGAGTTAATTAATTTAATAACCATGCGGATTGGATTACCGAACAGCTCAATATAAGTGTCAGTTTATATTAGAGTGTACTGCCTCTCTGTAGTAGTCATGTCGTCACTTGAGTGAGAACGACACGTTGATAGCCTTCCCACATCTTTACTCTTCCACAATACAGTTGTTGTGGAAGCGATGTAGGTACGATAGGCAAACAGTTTCAACACTAAATAAATCGCACTCGCTCGCTCCGCGTGTGTAGGAACAAGAGATGGATGGATATTGGTTATGAAGGGGGACCGCGTGGTCTGTAGGGATTTGAATTCTAAACTTGTAACCAACTCAGTTATTGGGTCACCAAGTGGCTCGGTAGCTTAGTTGGTAAAGCGCTCGTCTAGCATACAAGAGTCCTGGGTTCAAATCCCAGCCGAGCACGTGGATTTTTTTCATAATTTCACCCATAATTTGTCCATCTTTACCACGCGTAATGAGTTAATTAATTTAATAACCATGCGGATTGGATTACCGAACAGCTCAATATAAGTGTCAGTTTATATTAGAGTGTACTGCCTCTCTGTAGTAGTCATGTCGTCACTTGAGTGAGAACGACACGTTGATAGCCTTCCCACATCTTTACTCTTCCACAATACAGTTGTTGTGGAAGCGATGTAGGTACGATAGGCAAACAGTTTCAACACTAAATAAATCGCACTCGCTCGCTCCGCGTGTGTAGGAACAAGAGATGGATGGATATTGGTTATGAAGGGGGACCGCGTGGTCTGTAGGGATTTGAATTCTAAACTTGTAACCAACTCAGTTATTGGGTCACCAAGTGGCTCGGTAGCTTAGTTGGTAAAGCGCTCGTCTAGCATACAAGAGTCCTGGGTTCAAATCCCAGCCGAGCACGTGGATTTTTTTCATAATTTCACCCATAATTTGTCCATCTTTACCACGCGTAATGAGTTAATTAACGAAAATAAGTTCAAAAATAATTCCTGAGAGCAAGGTTAATGAAAAAGTTGGTGAAAACAATAAATAAGCACGCTTTTGCAATCTCACATATTATCAGTTTTATTTTCTTTTTATTTGCTGTGCATTAAAACTAAATCCGGACTAAAAATCTGATTTTTTCTCGTTTGAAATAATGGCAACGATTGTGTCTTATATACTCCTCTGTGCATCGCCTGCCACCCGGTTCAGTGGAATTTTGTTCCATCACTTTCTGTTGCGAAAATATGCTGGCGCCGGAAACTGCTGCGGATAACTCAGTAGTGGGAAAATCCAATATACTAGGTATAGGAAATTCATCGGAACGCGAGAATAAAGCACGCAATTCATCGGTATCGGACCGAGGTCGGCTTTGGTGATCCAATTATCACCGGATTAAATGCTATTATTGTGCTCGTCAGTGTCGGAAAAAAGGACACCTACAATGCACATCAGTTTTTTTTTGTTATTTCGGTTCATTTCATTGATGATGACCAGAAAGGGAGAAGAGTTTCAATTGCTACATTGAAGCCTCGCAGTGACATTCCTTTGATCACTGATTCTAGCTCACTGACTGGTGCTGAAATGTGTCTCACTATGCCAGGTGTTTTCGAACTTTTTGGCTCACAGAACACTTTTCAAAATTGAACTTTAACCAGAGCACCAGTTCGTTATCACGACATTATTTGAAATCCTGAATTTTTTTTTAACGTTAATCGATCCTAATATTTATTTACTTAATCTACTATAATTGAAAAGTAAAAAAAAACGCCTGTAAAATAACATTTCCGATCATGGATCTGTATCGGTCCATGGAACGTCATGCATCAAGTGCTCCGGGAAACACGATCTGAAAACCGCTGCTCCACAGGATTCTATGCTACGTGCTTTGGTTGAGCTCTCCATCAGTCGGATCGGATCTTGTTTGACTTAGCTTCGTACAAAATCAACAATGCAATGTTGCATACTGGAAATGGTTGGTTTGCTACTCAATATTGGTGCGCCCAAGGGTGGATAAAGTTAGATTCCGATTGATGTTTAATTCAGTACTACGAAGCAGTTGATACATTCTATTGCTTTGGGTGACTTCCTTATGAATTCAGCGTAAGACTTGAATTAGATATTGCATAATGTGCCTTGAAGGAATGCCAACTGCAAATCTTCAAACTTTCTTTGGGGACTATCGAGTATGGATAAAAGATTTAACTTTCATACTCTTCTGTGAAGGGGCCTTTCTTAGCCAAGTGGTTAGAGTCCGCGGCTGTAAAGCAAAGCCATGCTGAAGGTGCCTTGGTTGAATTCCCAGTCGGTTCAGGATTTTTTCGTAATGGAAATTTCCTTGACTTCCCTGGGCATAGAGTATCATTGTACTTGTACAACTGTCTTCCAAGAAATTGTGAAATATCTACGGATCCAGATGACTACTGATCAAAATCTACGTAGATTCTTAAAGTAGAAGACTTTTTGAGAACCTGTGAAAAAAATTATTCAGCTGTAACAAATTTTGAATTTCGAATCAGATGGATAGACATCGTTCAACCAACATGGTACAAATATTTCCATTGCTGCTTTAATATTTTACAAGAAACGCTGAATAGAAATGAAGCATAGCTTAGTGACTTCTTCTTCTTGGCATTACGTCCCCTCTGGAACAGAGTCTGCTTCTCAGCTTAGTGTTCTCATGAGCTCTTCTACAGTTATTAACTGAGAGCTTTATTTGCCAAGGTTACCATTTTCGCATTCGTATATCGTATGGAGGGTACGATTATACCCTATGCCCAGGGAAGTCAAGAAAATTTCCTTTACGAAAAGATCATGAATCGACCGGGAATCGAAACCAGGCACCTTCAGCATGGCTTGGCTTAATAGCCACGGACTCCAACCACTTGGCTAAGGAAGGCCCCTATAGCTTAGTGACATTTTACCAGATATCGCTCATAGTATGACAATGTCAACAGCCAACGAACGATACACGTTGTTCCGTAAACTAAAACCACAAACCTAATGAAACTGTAGGGAAATGAAATCCTCTTAATCAGCCTTCTCACTGTTGATGTACTTCCTTCAGCTTTTCCTTCCGTGAGCAACCGTTTCCTCGACAACGGCCACATTGACGACGAGTCGTCTCGGTGATGCGCGCGGTTTGCTACGACTAATTGCCATACAGTGAATAGGTTGTGATTAAAAACCTACTCACCGGAAGATGTGCGGCGCTATGCACCTGACGTGGCGGTGATGTCTGTTGCACTTTGTCCTACTGATGCACACGGTGATAGTGCCGCAAGGAAAATTCATATGTGTATCTACTTGTGTATAAACACGTCTCGCGACACGGAGCAGAACAGAAGCTGCGCGCAACATAGTTGATTTGTGATGGCGTGATAAAGAGCATCAGAAGGTTATACGGCCATAGGCTGGGAGCCGTGTGAGCATAAGCAGCTTTTATCAACTAGGTACAATCGATGACATTGCTGAAATCAGATGTCTGCCGATGATAGGGTGGAAATTGATTGTAGCCAGACTCGGAACATCATTAGTAGGTACATTGCAGTGTGCATGGTACTGTCGTCCTGTGGATACACAAACTATTTCTGCTGACAGAAGCCTCGATACTACTTAAGGTGAAACATTTTGAAATCAACTTCTAAGATTGCACTAAAACTTCAAAGGCACAAATCTCGCGAATAAATCATCCCACAACAGTGTACTTTTTATTCTGGCTTTGTGCACTAGCAGAAAGCCTAAAATAAGAAGATCAGAAACGTTTGCCAACTATTTCTCCAGTTTTGTGCCTTTGAAAACGTGAGTAGGGGGGCAAGTCGGACATTGTGCAGGACATCTTTGGACTCCGAGATGTTTCACCTTAAGGCAATAAGGGATGGTAC
The DNA here is from genome assembly GCF_002204515.2 of Aedes aegypti. Taxonomy (NCBI): domain Eukaryota; kingdom Metazoa; phylum Arthropoda; class Insecta; order Diptera; family Culicidae; genus Aedes; species Aedes aegypti. The sequence continues at coordinate 252,300,229 of NC_035107.1, forward strand.
ACAAATTATGTCACGCTAAATTTCAACTTTTCGACACTTACAACTTTTTTTATTACATTCATTATTTCTTATATCAAGGTGTTCTGTGTTATTCGACAACACTATCATCCTAATTTGGTAAAACAAATCTAAGATTTTATTAACATTTTGTTAACAACATATTACATTTCATTTGCCGTAGCAGTTCAGATTTTTTACAGGTGAGTTGATTTCACCTGCTTATAAGAGAAAAAAAACGTTTTGAATATACTTAACCTAACTTTACCTAAACATATTACGCATTAATCGAGGCAATAGAAGATTGTAACGATTTTTGCCTGAAATTATTGATTATTTTATTTGACATTTGTTCCAATGTTTCAACATTGGATATTCTATGTAACTCATTGGTACTATACCAGGGAGGAAGTCTCAGAATCATTTTCAAAAATTTATTTTGAATTCTCTGCAGAGCTTTCTTCCTGGTATTACAACAGCTAGTCCATATTGGTACAGCATACAACATGGCTGGCCTGAAAATTTGTTTGAATATCAAAAGCTTGTTCTTAAGACAAAGTTTTGATTTTCTATTAATAAGGGGATAGAGACATTTTACATATTTGTTATATTTGGCTTGAATGCCTTCAATGTGATTTTTGAAAGTTGAATTCTTATCTAGCATGAGCCCTAGATACTTAACTTCATCTGAACAATTTATTGGAACCCCTCTCATCGTGACAACATGTCTACTTGAAGGTTTCAAATAAAGAGCTTTTGGTTTATGTGGGAATATTATTAGTTGAGTTTTGGAAGCATTAGGAGAAATCTTCCATTTTTGCAAGTATGAAGAAAAAATGTCCAAACTTTTTTGCAATCGACTACAGATGACACGCAGGCATCGTCCTTTGGCGGAGAGGCCTGTGTCATCCGCAAACAAAGATTTTTGACATCCCTGAGGTAATTCAGGTAAGTCAGATGTGAAAATATTGTATAATATTGGTCCCAAAATGCTGCCTTGTGGAACACCAGCTCTTACAGGAAGTCTTTCAGATCTGGAGTTCTGATAATTAACCTGAAGTGTACGATTTGACAGATAACTTTGAATTATTCTAACAATGTATGTTGGAAAATTAAAGTTTTTTAATTTTACAATCAAACCTTCATGCCAAACACCGTCGAATGCTTTTTCTATGTCTAGAAGACCAGTAGAATAGCCTTCAGATTTGTTGGAACAGATCAAATTTCTTACACGTAAAAGTTGATGAGTGGTCGAATGTCCATGGCGGAATCCGAACTGTTCATTGGCAAAAATTGATTTTTCGTGGATGTGGGCCATCATTCTGTTCAAAATAACCTTTTCAAAAAGTTTACCGATGGAGGAAAGCAAACTGATTGGACGATAGCTAGAAGCTTCTGCTGGATTTTTGTCTGGTTTTAAAATTGGAACAACCTTAGCATTTTTCCATTTGTCAGGAAAATATGCTAATTGAAAACATTTGTTAAATAAATCAACTAAAAATAAAAAGCTACTTTCTGGAAGTTTCTTGATAAGGATGTAGATAATTCCATCATCGCCAGGAGCTTTCATATTAAGGAAATAATAGTTCTCACTTCTTCCAAATCAGTCTCCCAGGCATTTTCGAAAACGTTCTCTTGATTGAGAATATTTTCGAAGTCCTGAGTAACTTGATTTTCAATTGGACTAGTAAGTCCTAAATTAAAATTGTGCGCATTTTCAAACTGCATAGCAAGTTTTTGAGCTTTTTCGCAATTAGTTAGTAATAATTTGCTTTCCTCTTTCAATGCCGGTATTGGCTTCTGAGGTTTTTTCAAGATTTTAGATAATTTCCAAAAGGGCTTAGAGCCAGGGTCCAATTGAGAAATTTTATTTTCAAAATTATTGTTTCTTAAATCTGCAAAACGTTTCTTGATTTCTTTCTGCAAATCCTGCCAAATAATTTTCATAGCAGGATCGCGAGTGCGTTGAAATTGCCTTCTCCTAACGTTTTTAAGACGGATCAAGAGTTTAAGATCATCGTCTATAATCACGGATTCAAATTTTACTTCACATTTTGGAATTGCAATGCTCCTGGCTTCAACAATGGAATTTGTTAAAGTTTCAAGAGCATTGTCAATATCAAGTTTAGTTTGTAAAGAAATGTTAACATGAAGATTAGAGTCAACATACGTTTCATATATATTCCAGTCGGCTCGTAAACCCGAGCAAAAGAAAATAACTACTGAATACCAAATTGAGGTATTCCATACTAGATAATTTCCAATACTTACAACCTGAATGAGGTATGAATGAGCCCTGCATAAGAGGTAAAATACCTCAAATAATACCTTCTGCATATTCTACAAATACCAAGCTGATACTTAGATCAGGTATTGTAATACCTAAATAATACTTGATGGATTTTCATATAAAAGTGAAATTTTTCAATACCAGTTCAATACCTCCAGCAGTCCTCAATAGCTGTCGAATACCAAAATGAAGTATTTTTAATTGTTTTAAACATTTTTTTCAAATACCATTATAATACCAAAATGAGGTATTGATAACTGAACAATACCTAATTCTGGTATGATACCAAAATATGGTATGGATAAGTTATTGGCGAGTTATTCTTTCCTCCTCGGGAATAATTAAAAGTGGTGCTAATAGGATTGAGAATCGCTTCATGGGATATTTGAAATGTAACAGGCACATGATCAGAATCAAAATCAGCATGAGCAACTGATTGGCTACAAAGATGACTAGAGTCGGTTAAGACCAAATCAATCGTAGATGGATTTCTAGAAGAGGAAAAACATGTAGGGCTATCAGGGTATTGAATTGAGAAATATCCTGAAGAGCACTCATCAAATAAAATTCTGCCGTTGGAATTACTTTGAGAATTATTCCATGACCGATGTTTGGCATTAAAGTCACCAATGATGAAAAATTTTGACTTATTGCGAGTCAATTTTCGCAAGTCAGTTTGGAGCAAATTAACTTGCTGTCCAGAGCATTGAAAAGGCAAATAGGCAGCTATGAACGTATAGGGTAAATCGCCAAATGTTGAACGGTAAAGATAGACGTTTTTATGTTATTTGATTTTAATGGAAATTCTGATAGAAAGGTTGCTAAAAAAAGCATTCAACACCGTAGGCGATTGTTTAACATTATTCCTGTTACATTTTTGGTACTGTAATGTCCATTTTGAAATAAAAAAATATATATTTAAAAATATAGTTCTTCACCCAATTGTTGAACACATACATAACCCATCTTATCCTAATGTTGAACGATTGTCGCTAAATGTTGACCGCTTTTCTCCCGCGTTCATTCAACTTGCAAGTTCGCGCTCCTCGTCGGTTGTGAGGACAGGGTAAGGTCCACGAACCACTTTCCCTGACCACTCTGGGCAGAGACGGAAGTGGATCGTCCCCTTCGGCACTCCATAGACTTTAGCGGCTTCTGCTAATGTACATTACCTTCGACATTACAGCATCAATCGCGAGATTGAGGTTATACTCCGGGTAAATCGGCAGCCGATGCGCAATTTCAATCATGATGTAAACAAACAAACGGTGATGGCATTGATACCATAGTGAAGATAGTGAAATTCGAAGAAAGATTCAGGATATAGCCAGGGTTGCAATTAATTATACTTTACTGAATCGTGTTTTTCATCATTGCAACAGACACTATTTAGGATTTTTTAATAATTATTATTCAACAGATATTTGAAGCAATAAACAATACTATATTGTGCAATGCAATATTCCATTTCAATATAAGTGTTTGCTACGAAAATCAAAAATCTGGCAATACTGTCGATGAAACCAAGACTGTCATGTTATGCTAGTGTTCAACTAATGGAAAATGTACGTGAAACTAAAGTGCAATTGAAAAAGTTTTTATGTAATGAATAGGTACGAGTAAATTGTACGGATGTTTAGAAAATAACTAAAGCAGACTTTTACTGATATCGTGAATAGGTGCTTAACCCAATATACGTAGTATATATTACTACACAGCTTATTTCATAGCAGCCCCAGCTTAAGTTTTTTTCTAAGAGAATTGAAATTTTCGTTTCACCTACCGATAAAAATTTTCAATAAATATTTCGTTTAAGAAATTAATGTGCTAATTAAATTTATTGTGTCCAATAGTACAGCTAACTTACAAAATAATCCGTATAATTTATTGAAACTGTTTGAAAATGGTTCAATTTCCTGTTTTAACATGGTTTCTACAGATCGTTCAACATTTGGGTAGCGTTCAACAATAAGCGAATTACCCTATTTACCAAGCTGTGTTTCAACTGAAACACCTAAAGTTTCAAAAACTTTAGTTTCAAATGACGAAAATTGTTGATGTTTTATACGCCTATGAATGATGAGTGCAACTCCCCTACATGCCCCATCAAGTCGATCATTACGATAAACAAAAAAGTTAAAATCTTTTTTTAGTTTGGATTCAGGTTTTAAATAAGTTTTGGTAATAACTGCTATATGCACGTTATTAGCTGTAAGAAAATTAAACAGCTCGTCCTCTTTACCATTCAGAGAACGAGCATTCCAATTTAAAATATTTAAATTATTTTTTGGATCCATTAGAAAAACGTAATTCAATAACAATTTGATTTGTAATTTTACACCTTCTTGGACTGCTTCAGTCATAGTGGTGGCTTTGAACATTGCACAATCATTAGATTCAATTGTTCAATTAGAAAATTAAAATCAGAGGCAGACATATCACTTGAAGTGGGTACATCTGATGATTTCCCATTGGAATTTTCGGTAGACGAAGAAGTGGAGTAGGAGTTACCTGTGGCGGTTAGGTTTTTTTCCATTTGATTTGAAACAAGTAGAATGGGTACTCATATTACGAACAGGGGAGGAGTTCAAATTTCCTGCTACGATATCGACAAAGGATTTACCGTGGGTAGATACATTCGAAATTGAAAGATTCGAACGGCTACCCAACGGATTAAAATTAGTTTGTGAATGAGCATGATTATGATCTTCCAGATGGGTATGATTCATGATCAAGCGATTGTTTACTGAAAAATGAGTATTGTTTGATACTCTACCAGGCAAATTCCGGAAACGACCGTTATAGTAACGGATATTATCTTTCATCTGCCTGGCACGAACCTCAATGACGCTCTTGCGTGAAGGGCAATCTCAAAAATTGGACATAGTATTGTTCGAGCAATTCGAGCATATAAACTTGGTGGTGTCTTCCTTCACTGGACAGAAGTCCTTGGCGTGAGAAAAACCTCCACAAATCATGCATTTAGCATCCATGCGATAATTGTTTGTACCATGACCCCACTTTTGGCACCGACGGCACTGAGTGGGGTTCTGGTAATTTCCTCCAGGTTTCTGGAAATGTTCCCATGTCACACGGACATCGAACATAAATCTTGCTTTTTTCTAAAGCTTCAATATTATTTAGATCTTTTTTGTTAAAGTGAACTAAATAATATTCTTGAGAAAGCCCTTTCCAAACAATGCCAGGTTGGGTTCTCTTTTTCATAATGATTACTTGGACTGGGGAAAATCCAAGTAAATCATTTATTCCATTTTTGATCTCTTCAGGTGACTTATAGTTACTTGAGAGACCTTTCAAGACGACTTTGAACAAACGTTCAAAAGAAGTTCACGATCTTTAATAGTTTCCGGCAAAACGCGACAGTCTCCTTTTTTGCGATTTGGAAGGAAACCTTGATTCCCCTAATGGAGTTCAAGATCTCCTGCCTAAATCCCCCAAATTCGTAACCACTGACCACGAAAGGCGGCACTCTTTGCTTCCTCACTTGAATCAAAGAGCCTGGGCTAGAGGCTGCTTCGATTTGGCGTTCGGAAAATTTGTCTAGAGCATCGAACTGATTGCTCATTTCGATACAATTATTCATTTCACCCTTGGAAAAAACTTCGCATTCCGGGGAAGCGTCCTTTCTTACATTCTTGCCACGTGTAGTACCAGTTTTAAAACCCACTTTTTTGGAAGGAAGTAGTGAATTCAGAGATTCACCCTTCCTTTTGTTAGTTGTTGATACCATGTTTTGTTAATAAACGAGAAAGACGTGACCTTCGAGAGGTTTTTTCCCAAGACGGTGTCCAAGAAGAATTACCACCGCTAGCTTTCGCCAACGGGTCCAACGAAAAATCGAAGGCACGGGTCCAAACAAGGATCGTAAAGGGATCAATAGTAGAAAAAATAGTACTGAAAAGTACTGTTTTAGTAGCATTGAAAAGTACCGTTTTTAATTTTAGCACTGAAAAGTACTGTTTTATTGCTTTAGGTTGTTTTTAAGAAAACTTCCAGGAGCAGAGAGAATTCGTGTACGCACAGCACGAAGGTACGATGCGCACTGGTTAGCTGCCTGTTTTCCTTTTCAATGTACAATAATTTGCTCCAATAATTTGCTCCAAACTGACTTGTGCAAATTGGCTCGCAATAAATCAAAATTTTTGTCAAACATCTGTCATGGAAAAAATCGCGAAGTGATTCCAACGGCAGAATTTTATGTGATGAGTGATCTTCACGGTGTTTCTTATTTCAATACCATGATAGCCCTACTTATTTTCCGCTTCTAAATAAAAATAGTTCAACGATTGATTTGGTCTTAACCGACTCTAGCCACCTTTGTAGCCAACTGGTTACTCACGCTGGTTTTAATTCTGATCATGCCCCTGTTACTTTCCAAATATCCCATGGAGTGATTCTCAATCCTATCAGCTCCACTTTCAATTATTTTCGAGCCAACTAGAACACATATGAAACATACGTCGATAGTCAGTGCACATCGTACCTTCGTGCTGTGCGTACAAGAATTCCTCTGCTCTTGGAAGTTTTTCTTCAAAAACTACCTTAAGCAATAAAACAGTACTTTTCAGTGCTACTAAAACAGTACTTTTCAGTGCCATTTTTCCACTATTGATCCCTTCACGATCCTTGTTTGGACCCGTGCCTTCGATTTTTCGTTGGACCCGTTGGCGAAAGCTAGCGGTGGTAATCCTTCTTGGACACCGTCTTGGTCTTTTTTTTAACGTGGCAAGAATAAAAGAACGAGCGTTTCTCCGGAATGTGAACTTTATTCCAAGGGTGAAATGAATAATGTTGATAATTGCATAGAAATGAGCAATCAGTTCGATGCTCCAGCCAAATTTTCCGAACACCAAAGCGAAGCAGCCTCTAGCCCAGGCTCTTTGATTCAAGTGAGAAAGCAAAGAGTGCCGCCTATCGTGGTCAGTTGTTCCGAATTTGGGGGATTTAGGCAGGAGATCTTGAACTCCATTAGGGGAATCAAGGTTTCCTTTCAAATCGCAAAGAAAGGAGACTGTCGCGTATTGCCGGAAACTCTTAGAGATTGCGAACTTCTTCTCAAACGTCTTGAAGAGAAGAAGCACAATTTTTTTTACTTATGACGACAAAACTGAACGTTTGTTCAAAGTCGTTTTGAAAGGTCTCTCAGTCACTTGAAGAGATCAAAAATGGAATAGCTTAGCTTAGCTTAGCTTAGACTGACTACACATATCAATGGTTGCTATTCCGTGATTGACCGAGGTCAGTGAAAATGCACAAAGAATCAACTAGAAGATCGGCTGGGATTGGCCAAAATCTTCTTCAGTGTGCATAATTCAGTGCCTCTATTTATACATGGTCAATAACGGCGCTGGCCACGTCCTTGCAGTCAGGTGGGATTGGGGGAAGGAATGTTAGTGTGTAACCTTTGCTATTTGGAGACCGTGTTTGCCTCTGCATCTCCACAAAGGTTACTGGGAGGGATGTTTGTTAATGGGGAGGATCGTTGGGTCACAGGATTCACTTTGATAAGCGATTAGACCATGATAAATAATTATTTGTGAGCTATAAATATGCTTATATGTAAATATAAAATTTTCTATTTGGTGTGAACAATGTCTATGTAGAGAAAAATTATGCCGACACTTGAGGTGACGAACTTATCAAAGTTTGTTGAATAAAGTGAACCTTTCGCAAGTCTACACTCGTAGTGTCGAACCATTCAAAGTTTTTTTTTAATTACAAAAATAAAAGTAAAAGGAAAAAGGAGTTTTGAGTAAAAAAAAATTGACGTAAATAATTTATGAATCAGAGTTTATGTCGACACTCACAGTGACGAACATTTCATAGTTTGTTGAAAAATTATTAAAGGTGCAATCATACATATTTTATAGATTAGATATAGTAGCATGAAACGAGCTCACCAATTGATCCGTCATCCTTGAGCAGCATCAATCCATTTTCAGCTTCACTCGTTTGCTCGGCTATATAAAAACACACAGACCCGAGAGGGAAAACAACTGACGACTGCTCGGGCTTTCTTGACGCACTGCCAAGGAGCAAGCGTCAACGTCGAAAGATCAAAAAGAACTTATCGAACGCGGCACTTTTTCACTTTACTCGACCGATGCGCGACATGTTTGATCCTGCCCTCATCGCCGGCCCCCGCAGGAGCAAGCATCAAGGTCGAAGGATCAAACACAACTCATTGAAGAGATCAAAAATGGAATAAATGATTTACTTGGATTTTCCCCAGTCCAAGTAATCATTATGAAAAAGAGAATCCAATCTGGCATTGTTCAGAAAGGGCTTTCTCAAAAATATTATTTAATTCACTTTAACAAAAAAGAACTAAACAATATTAAAGCTTTAGAAAAAGCAAAACTTATGTTCGATGTCCGTGTGACATTTCACAACATTTCCAGAAACCTGGAAGAAATAACCAGAACCCCACTCAGTGCCGTCGGTGTCAAAATCATGCATTTAGCATCCATGCGACAATTTTCGTACCATGACCCCATGGTAGAAAAATTGTCGCATGGATGCTAAATGCATGATTTTCGGAGGTTCTTCTGACGAGAAGGACGTCTGTCCAGTGAAGGAAGATACCACCAAGTTTATATGCTCGAATTGCGGGGGCAATCATAAGTCCAATTTTTGGGCTTGCCCTTCGCACAAAAGAGTCTTCAAGGCTCGTGCCAGGCAGATGAAAGATAATATTCGTTACGATAACGGTCGTTTCCGGAATTTGTCTGGTAGAGTATCGAACAATACTCATTTTTCAGTTAACGATCGCTTGATTAAGAATCATATCCATCAGGTAGATCATAATCATGCTCATTCGCAAACTAATTTTAATCCGTCGGGTAGCCATTCGAATCGTTCAATTTCGAATGTATCTACTTGCAGGATATATGATGGGACCTTATCTAAAATAAAATCACTTATTTCAATATGTGAAGGGAAAGCTTTGTTTTGCACAAAAGCTGAAAGTCAGATATATTGGAAAACAAAACGAATACATAAATAATGCATGCGGCTAACGCAAGACTCGGTTAAAAAAGTACAGTTTGGGGTTCTCGAGTTAACGCAATTTGCTGGTCAAACTCCGATTCGACGAGACTATCAACGTAAAATTTAAGCCACATTTTGTTGTTGTAAGTTTCACTGTATGAAGGTTGTACGGGCTCTGCACAAAAATCATTCTCTATCTTCCACTCCCCCTTGAAATAAGTAAAGAACAAGGCCAGTAAACGTCAAAATCCTATGCACAATCAAAACAGTGCAGAGCCCCACTGCCACTGGGTTAAAACATTTCAGCGTGTTTGGAGATTTAAAGAGCGCCAAAAGTAGGCAAGGGTGACCGTTACCTTTGCCTACTTTTGGCGCTCTTGATCGATTTGCAGAAATTGGAATGCTCGTTCTTTGAATGGTAAAAAATACGAGCTGTTTAATTTGCTTACAGCTAATAACGTGCATATAGCAGTTATTACTGAAACATATTTAAAACCTGGATCCAAATTAAAAAAAGATCCTAACTTTTTTGTTTATCGTAATGATCGACTTGATGGGGCATGTGGGGGGTTGCAATCATCATTCATAGGCGTATAAAACATCAACTGTTTTCGTCATTTGAAACTAAAGTTTTTGAAACTTTAGGTGTTTCTGTTAAAACACAGCTTGGTAAATATACTTTCATAGCTGCCTATTTGCCTTTTCAATGCTCTGGACAGTAAGTTAACTTGCTCCAAACTGATTTGCGTAAATTGACTCGCAATGAGTCAAAATTTTTTGTCATTGGTGACTTTAATGCCAAACATCGGTCATGGAATAATTCTCAAAGTATTTCTAACGGCAGAATTTTATTTGATGTGTGCTCTTCATGATATTTCTCAATTTAATACCCTGATAGCCCTACGTGTTTTTCTTCTTCTAGAAATCCATCTACGATTGACTTGGTCTTAACCAACTCTAGTGATCTTTGTAGCCAATTAATTACTCATTCTGATTTTGATTCTGATCATGTCCCTGTTACATTTCAAATATCGCATGAAGCGAGTCTCAATCCTATCAGCTCCACTTTCAATTATTTACGAGCCGACTGGAACGTATGTTGACTCTAATCTTGATGTTAACATTTCTTTACAAACAAAATTTGATATTGACAATGCTCTTGAAACTTTAACAAATTCCACCGTTGAAGCAAGAAGCATTGCAATTCCAAAATGCGAAGTAAAATTTGAATCCGTGATTATATACGATGATCTTAAACTCTTGATCCGTCTTAAAAACGGAATTTCAACGCACTCGCGATCCTGCTATGAAAATTATATGGCAGGATTTGCAGAAAGAAATCAAGAAACTTTTTGCACAATTAAGAAACACAAATTTTGAAAATAAAATTTCTCAATTGGTCCCTGGCTCTAAGCTCTTTCGGAAATTATCTAAAATTTTGAAAAAACCTCAGAAGCCAATACCGACATTGAAAGAGGAAAACAAACTATTACTAAATAATTGCAGAAAAGCTCAAAAACTTGCTATGCAGTTTGGAAGCGCGCACAATTTTAGTTTGGGACTTACTAGTTCAATTGAAAATCGAGTTACTAAGGACATTGAAAATATTCTCAATCAGGAGAACGTTTTCGAAATTTCCTGGGAGACTGATTTTGAAGAAGTGAGAACTATTATTTAAAAAAGAATCAAAAATATGAAAGCTCCTGGCGATGATGGAATTTTCTACATCTTCATCAAGAAACTTCCAGAAAGTAGCTAATCATTGTTAGTTGATATATTTAACAAATGTTTTCAATTAGCATATTTTCCTGACAAATGGAAAAATGCTAAGGTTGTACCAATTTAAAAACCAGACAATAATCCTGCAGAAGCTTCCAGCTTTTGTCCAATCAATCCAATCCAATGCTTTCATCCATCAGTAAACTTTTGAAGAGGTCATTTTGAACAGAATGATGGTCCACATCAACGAAAATTCAATTTTTGCCAATGAACAGTTTGGATTCCGGCATGGACATTCGACCACTCATGAACACTCCAGGCGGTCATCGGCATCGTTAGAATTCTAATTTTATGTATCTGATCGCTAGTATATGCTAGAACTGGTGCAGATTTATCAAAAAAATGGACTTATCAGCGTACAAGGGGTCCACCAATTTAAGAAAACTGAAAGGACCACCCATTAGTTTAAGCATATACTAGCGATCTGTGACATCAAATTGGGATTCTAACGATGGGTTCCGATGGCGGCCTGATTTCAGCGAGAATTGATCATTACTAACGCCAGGGCTGATATACGATTTTATAAGCAACTCATCTTTTAACTTTTCGAACCAGCTTTTGATGTCGTTCGCTCACCCAAAAGGAGCAGATCAGTTGAAAGTTTTTTAATTAAACGTCCATGGTACGACGGTAGTGTCAAGGAATTTCTTTGATCAATTTTTTTCTCTATCCCCATCCCCTAATTTTCCATTCAATCCTTGACTTTTCTCATCTTTGATAATGCACTTTTGTCGCATGGATTTATTTTTTGAATCATTTTCCCGACACTCTTTGGATTATTTCCAGCAAAAAGTGAATTATCTCCCGGATAGAAACGCTCAGCAGTACAAATTTGAAAACAAGAATAATCCCATCAGCTTTTGCAAGCGGAGTCTTCCGGAGTTTTAAACAGGGTGCGGAATGGTGAGCCAGCGCCTTGCACTCCGAGATAACCTGGAGCTGACCTGAGCAATTGGTGAAAAAGTTGAAAGACGAGCATTTCCAGATTGAAACGCAAATTAAAATTGCATTTTCAGAACTGGATATGTTCAACGTAAATTAAACCTTGCGCATGTTTCAGTAGCTATCCGTCCGATATGACATTTGCATCAAAATTATGTGAAATTTCTTAGATTACGTATTGAAAAGGGGTCATCAAAAAAGTGTTTTTTATAATTAAAAAAAATTAACTAAAAAATGAATCATTTGGTAATAATGGTGGCTTCGAAGAAGTTCCACAAATAACAAGAACTGCAAAAAATACACTGAGAGAATTAATCATAGTGAATCCACGTTAGGTTATATTTAAAACAGATTTGCCCAAAACTATACTCTTCGATTACTTTTTTTTGTTTTCAACGTAGAAATTTTTATTTAATACGATAAAGGTATCTTCCACGCGATTTGCGTTTTGAGCTGGAAATGCACAGACGCATCACGCCACACGGGCGCGAAAAAAAAATACCCAACCGGTGATACGATGGATACTGGCTGGCTAGTGCAAGGGGGCTTAGCGCAACATGACAGTTTCTGACATTTTTAATTAATTTTGAAGGTTGAAGTACACGTACCTACAACGTTGTCGAGGGGAGCCAAGCGAATGCAATGGACAAAGTAGGGCTGAATGACGTAATGCGACTATGTGGTTCGCATAAATTACGTGCCTTTTTCGTTGGTGTCAACTCGTGGAAATTGGTTGACTTTTTTTCTGTAGGGCTTGGGATTATCAATCAAATGTGAGCAGCAGTGATATAATTGGAAAGCAAAACTATAAAACAATTTCAAGTCTGCCGAGAATGCATTTCGAATCAAAAATTGAAAACGCTACTTGCAGTCATTGTCGCATGAAATGATAAAGTGCCATTTCAAGGAGTAGGACATGAAATTGAAACTTTGTTTCAGCTCGACTGTGTGCAAGCTTCCATCTCAAGTATTCGCAAGAGTTCGCTATAAAATTTCCCTCTTCGTAAAACCCATACTAAGGCATACATTTATCACTCCATCTAAGGGATCGGACTACAGCGCGATACTATGGGCCAGAAATCAAAATTGTGGGGAAAAACTCCAAGCACTTTCATGATAAACAAAACCAGCCTTTGTATTATAACTCAAGTACACTTGGAAAAGTCGTGTTTGTATTTTTAATTTTAAGAGAAAAAAAGATAACTCTGGTATTTATTTTAATTGAAATTAGCATGAAAAAATTCAAAAAATATATTTCAGGCATTTCGAATTTAAATCTTGATTTCTGGCCCACAGCACTGGGAAATGGCTGCGACTGAATGCACCCGGTAAAATATGGACGCTTTTGAAGTGCAAAAGAGAGTGCTGCACAGCCCACCCGCGCTCCATCCCATTATCTATGTCAGCCGCGTCCCAGCTGCTTTCTTTCACGTGGTCCGTTCCGGATAACGGGCGCCAAGAAACGAGACAAGCAGCTGATGCTTTATGAACCATAAAACTTTGGGACTTTAGGACGGTGTATTACCTTGGTGCTTTCAGCCAGGCGAAGCTGATACCTACTTAAGATAGCACCGATGTGACGTCCTCCGGGACGACGACGGCGATGACGATGGCCTTATGCTACGTGACTTGAGTTATCAGAAGTTGGTAATCCTAATGGGCGAAAACGGAAAAAGTGGGAAAAATCATCCTCCTGCTGAGTGCACAACTATCATTCCGAATTTGCCTGAGTGGGAACGCACGTCCTAAAGGTATCATTTGCATATTGGTACCTACTCTGCTTGATCGCTGAAATGTGACAGGAAAAGAGAATTTCTGTTTTGGCATACTATCGTCGTTTTTGTCGGATTAAATTACCACATGTATAGTGATCAGCGGCGTCTTCAAGAAATTCAAACCTCATGTTTGAGCCCAATTAAAAGTGGATCAAATTTCAAAACTTAAAACGCAATTTCTACGTTAAAATCGACTAATCAAAGATAATAAGAAACACACCTGTTTTTCTGAAAATTTAACTGCCGTGTGTTTTTTACTTTGATTTATTTTAGAGTGTCCATCCCGGGACAAAATATCCCGGGATTTGAGAAATTTCGAGATATCCCTTTTCCCGGGATATACATTATGCCATCTCGGGAATCCCGGGATCCCGAGATGTATATAAAATTTGATGAAAAGGAAGGAAAGAATATGAATATAATAAATTTAAGTAATTTAGGTAATTATTTTCGTGAAAATTGCTAAATTACAAAGTGAGAGAAATATAGTTTTATTAGCAAATGTCTTTTATTGTGCTTCTTTAAAACATTTGCCATTGAAATAGGCAGTCTGAAAGCACACCTAAATTCCTCATTTTCAATAATTAACTTTTATTATGTCTCAATACAGCAGCTTAGATGGTTTAAAATGTTTCTCTTGTACGTAGAAGATGATAATGATGAAATTTCAAATTTTCTGGATCAATTTGTCTTAATATCATGACTTCAATGTTTGCCATACATTCATCTACTTATCTATGGATATAAATAAAAATGTAACGATGCTAGTATATAATACAGCGTTTACTGGGTCAACTAGTTAATGATATAGATTTTTCAAACTTCCCAAACATACTCGTAATTAGTCAAGGTAAGCTTTTATTTTTGTTTAGTACCTAATTTAATTAGAATAAAGTTGTTGCAATAGATTTTTTGTTTGATTTGTTTATCTTGAAAATAAAAACTTCCTATCTAAAATTAATTGTAACCACATTGTAAAGTTAAAATTCGACTTTCATTTCAACAAAAATACAAGTTTTATTGAAAATCCCGGGATTTCCCGGGACAAGCATTCATTGTTATCCCGAATCCCGGGGCAAGCAAAATGGCCGGGAAATGGGCACTCTATTTTATTCGTTGATTTTAACGCAGAAAGTTGTGTTACAGTATGGACATTTGTCCCATTTGTATTTGGATGTTAAGTTGGTAGAAAACGTCAAAATATCGATCAAATTTCAGGCCGATTTTGGGCCTGTCAACTTTAAAATATAGTTTGAGCGCAGGCTCAAAAAAAAAATAAATGATTGCGAGTGCCCCCGGGAAGATACTTATTATTATTGCGGAACGTTATAGCAGATACTCTATTCAAGCAGGTGGTAGGTCATTTGACATAAAGTCGTTTGGCATATAGGCGTTTTGGCATAAATCCGTTTGGCATAATGGTCGTTTGGGATAATATTTGTTTGGTATAATGAGTCTGAAACCAAGGATTGCTTAAGATGACTTTCGTTTTAACTTTTCTATAAAATCCCTCTGACGACATCAGGCTTATTTTGGAGTCAATTGATACAAAAATGACACATTATCACATGCTCTTAAATAAACTAATCCATATCAAGCGTGTGCTAGAATAAGGGCGTAGGTCGCATGATTGATTTCTCTTCATCGATCCTTTCTTCTGTGGATAAAGGTGACAAGAAGTGTTTATTTTTTTTTGCATTTTTTTCACTTCAGACCGATTGGCAGCGATTCAATGTTGCTGACAAACTTGCATGTTGTAACCTTTATTCACAGAAGAGAGAATCGTCAGGTACCCAAAATAGATATACTGAACTTTTTTCTAACAACTTTCTGCAGTAATTGAGCTTTGATATTTGTTATAAATGCTGCTCAGTCGTAAAAGGTTCTTCTTCGTTTTTATTCCACCCATCTACACGGAGAAATCAGACTACCCAGAGAATAAATTCTTAAAACTCAAATTTAAGTAAATCGCGTTTAGCTTTCACCTGCAGTTGGGTTATTTTGAGAGGGGATATACCACGGAGAAACTGAATTGATGGAAAAGAAGTCCAAGTTAGGTTGATTTGTGGCTCCGTGTGAACAGGAGCAACATACCTCAGTACAGATATGAACACTCCGGCCACTAGCCTCCTCTTGCTGCTTTTTTTTATCTGAACTATTCATGCTTGATAACACTCCTCAATATCACCATAGTGCGGAGACATGCTCAAGAGCAGTGATTCTCAATCTTTTCGAAGCTGCAACCCCATTCAACTTTTTACAATCTTTCCACAGACCCCTAAAGTTAATGATCTCTAGACAAAAGTTCATGAAAACTATTCAAAGATTATTCATGAATAAACAACAGGGGCCCAGATAGCCGTAACGGTAAACGCGCAGCTATTCACCAAGACCAAGCTGAGGGTCGTGGGTTCGAATCCCATCGGTCGAGGATCTTTTCGGGTTGGAAATGTTCATGACTTCCCAGGGCATAGAGTATAATCGTACCTGCCACACAATGTACGCATGCAAAAATGGTCATTGGCAAAGTAAGCTCTCAGTTAATAACTGTGGAAGTGCTCATAAGAACACTAAGCTGAGAAGCAGGCTCTGTCCCAGTGGGGACGTAACGCCAGAAAGAAGAAGAAGAATAAGTCATGAATAAACAAATATCCTTGACAGACACATCCGATAATTTTCTCTTTAATTCCCCACTGGTAATGGAGGAATTCTTCCAAGATCATTCGGAGTCCGCTAAAAAACTTGCCAAGAGTCATTCAAACATCTTTCCAAGAACCCGATAAACAAACTTATAAAGATCACACACTAAATCAGTTAGCTGATTTGATTTCAACAAAACTACTTCCAGAATTTTTGCAAAATTATATCCAGGTCTACTTATAATGAAGACTTGTCCGAGAAACGTCGTAAACTTGTTTACTAGATTTAAAAGATTTCTTCGGTAATATCAAAAGTTGCAACAGAATACGTGAAGTTCGTAAATAGTTTTTTTTTTTTTTAATATATTAGGATTCGACCTCTGCAAGCTTCTAAGAATATTCTAAATAACTTTTCTATTGGGTTTTTAAGAAACCAGATTTTTTTCCAATTCCATGAATAATTCTCAAGAAGATCTACAGAAACTTTTCGAGGATCTCACCAAGAAACTGGCGCAATATTTCAGGAATTAGCTCTAATAATGCCAGGATTTTTTTCACATGTATCACTAGGAAAGATGTTAATGTTGTCAAGCTTGTAACATCATATTGACATAATTACATCATAATTATTTTATCAGTAATTGCGTAAATATGGAAGTCGTTTTTCTAATATTGAAAATGAAACTCCACTAACTATGGACTCTTGCAAACAAGTGAGGTAAGAAATTATTTATATATCAATACAAACCCGCGGACCCCCTGAGAAGTCTTCACGGATTCCTAGGGGTTTGCGGACCACCGGTTGAGAAACCCTGCTCTAGAGCAGCTTGCTATTTTTGCCTCTTTACGAGAGAGCGTGAACATTCTAAACAGAGAGGCAACAAAATATGAGCCAGAAAGATACAGCACAAAACACAATAGCAAAAATTCCATCAAAAAGGATTACCATCAGAACTCCACGAGGCCTGTTTTGTCAAGGTGGGTTATTTTAAAGTTTGAGCATAGCAATAAGGGAAAAAGTGTGTCGGACAGAATCCCACTCAATTTTTCAATAGGACCTATAAAACAATTTAAATTTCGCTCGTCTCTCGATCGGAAAACAAAGTCCATGCCTAGCGTTCCATACAAAAAAACGCAAAAGAAGAGGGTAGTGTGGACTAGCTATTGATAAACTTATCCTCAGAAAGCTTCGAAATCGCCTCATTTTTGCATCGTAGAGGAGTTTCTGTCAAGCCTGGATCTGTTTGAAACATTATTCTGTTCAATGCTGCCCTCGTTTTGGCTGCCTTCTAACAGGCGTAGTCAACTTAGCTATTGAAGTTCAGTCGGTCATGATATTCAACGCCCATGTGCTTTAATTCTCGATTGGCTATGGAAGTGATCTCGAATATCTTTTCAAAAGGACCTATCTAATATTGAGAGGTTTTCTTTGCTTCCTTTGTCTTTAATCAAGAACTAAGCCACATTATTCTCTACTGTTGCAATTTTTGTATGAAACGCTAGGCAAGAACTTTATCCAAATATTATTGATATGTGCCAGAACGTCTACCAAACGAATCCTATGGCATTTCCCATCTCATTAACATTCCAAAATATCCCGTAACACCTATGAAAGGTCGTAGAGTTCTCTGCATCTTTCTTAAGTAGGTGTTCAATTAATCATTCCTTCCCATTTCTCAGCATTCGCAAGGACGTGCCCAGGACAGCTCTCGACTGTTGGAGGATGCGTCAATCTTGTTTAATCATGAACCAGCGCTAAATCTTTAAAAGACAGTTTTGGGTTCCTTCAAATTTTCTTCCGATATTTTCAAGAATTCACTCGGCCAGGTGTTTCAGAGTTTTATGATAAATTCCATCAGGAAATCCTTAGGAACACAAAAGGAATCATCCTATAAACTGTTCGAATGTTCTACAACGAATTTCTTCAACAGGATTACTTCAATTTCAGATAGTTCATATCTCAAATAAGGCTGTGCGCATTCTTTCAGGAACTACTCCAATATATTGTTACTGGGATTTCTGTAGGATTTTGGCAAAGTATATTCGGTGATTCCACCAGAGATTCATCATGAATTTGAACCTTGCATTTTATTTTCCGGAGCCACGAATGATTCCTTGAAATCCAGATATTCTAAAAAAGCTTTTGAGATTTTCGAGAATTCCTCCAGAAAAATATCCAGGAATTTGATCCGAAGTTTATCTTCCGGTATTTCTCCAAGTTCTATGACATGGAAGTAGAACAAAGTTCGTCCAGCATATGATTGATTTTCTTATGAATTTATTTCTTGATTACTTTAGTTAGTTAGTTACCTTTATTTGGGAGATTTTCAGCCCTTAGCTGGTTCATCTCCGCCGATTACTTTAGAAAGTACTCTAATATTTTATAAACTTCCTTCAAATATTCAAACAGGAAATCCTCCAATGGTATATAAGAAATTACGTCCTGGATTTTTTTTTGCCTTGAATTGATTGTTGTTTAGACCGACCGGACTAGATGATATATTGGGGTTCTAAAAACAACGAGAAGAAGAACTCTATCAATTCTGATTATACAATTCTGCTATTTTAATAAAGAAATATCAGAAAATAGATAAAATATTCCATTATTATAGCAAATATTAATATTTCAAATGCTTGTAGTACTGTTTGCTGAAACCATTAAAAAACACTTGGTCCCGTCTGCCTGAACTCCGACCAATTCTTCCAGTAATTTCTTCGGGTGTTACTACTGAAATGGATTCAATAGTACATCTATGAAAATTTCAGAAATTTCATTCCGTCGTCTATCACCTATAGCAAACGAGTTCGTGGGAAGTTATCAAGCAGGTTTCATCGACGGCCGCTCGACAACGGACCAGATCTTTTCCGTGCGGCAAATCCTCCAGAAATGCCGTGAGTACCAGGTCCCTACGCACCATTTGTTCATCGATTTCAAGGCGGCATACGATAGTATCGACCGCATAGAGCTATGGAAAATCATGGACGAGAACAGCTTTCCCGGGAAGCTCACAAGATTGATCAGAGCAACGATGGACGGTGTGCAAAACTGCGTGAAGATCTCGGGCGAACACTCCAGTTCGTTCGAGTCTCGGCGGGGACTACGACAGGGCGACGGACTTTCGTGCCTGTTGTTCAATATTGCGCTTGAAGGTGTCATGCGGAGAGCCGGACTTAACAGTCGAGGCACGATTTTCACGAGATCCGGACAATTTGTTTGCTTCGCGGACGACATGGATATTATTGGGAGAAAATTTGAAACGGTGGCAGATTTGTTCACCCGCCTGAAACGCGAAGCAACTAGAGTCGGGCTAATGGTGAATGCGTCGAAAACAAAGTACATGCTGGTTGGCGGAACTGAGCGCGACTGGGCCCGCCTAGGAAGCAGTGTCACGATAGACGGGGATACCTTCGAGGTGGTGGACGAGTTCGTCTACCTCGGATCCTTGTTGACGGCTGATAACAATGTTAGTCGGGAAATACGAAGGCGCATCATCAGCGGAAGTCGTGCCTACTATGGGCTCCAGAAGAAACTGCGGTCAAGAAAGATTTACCCCCGCACCAAATGCACGATGTACAAAACGCTCATAAGACCGGTAGTCCTCTATGGGCATGAGGCGTGGACTATGCTCGAGGAGGACTTGCAAGCTCTTGGGGTTTTCGAACGCCGAGTGCTAAGGACGATCTTCGGCGGCGTGCAGGAGAACGGCGTGTGGCGGCGAAGGATGAACCACGAGCTCGCTCAACTCTACGGCGAACCCAGTATCGTGAAGGTAGCTAAAGCTGGAAGGATACGCTGGGCAGGGCATGTTGCAAGAATGCCGGACAACAACCCTGTAAAGATGGTGTTCGCCACGAATCCGGTCGGAACAAGAAGGCGTGGGGCGCAGCGAGCTAGGTGGATTGACCAGGTACACCAGGACCTGGAGAGCGTGGGTCACAGTCGAGGATGGAGAGAAGCGGCCATGAACCGAGGGAATTGGCGAAATATTGTTGGCGAGGCTTTATCAAGATAATTGATGTAAAGCCAAATAAGTAAGTAAGTATGAAAATTTCAAATGTTTGGAGTCGCAAGTAGGTATTTTTTTCAAAACACGCTTTTTTGACTTCACAAAAACTACTGAAAGAAGTTCCTCAAAAACTGGATAAATCCATTAAAAAAATTTTAAACGTTATTCTGAAGACCCTTTAAAATCCTAAAGGAAGTTTAATGGTTGGGCTCAAAGAAAAATCCAAGAGGGGCTAATATTGAAGTTATAGAATCGAGTTATAGAATGTATCGAAACAAAAAAATTACAAAATCGAAGGAACATTTTTTTATTTCTAATACATTAAAGATCACCTATGTAAGAAAGTAATATTATTTTGTTGATTGTACTTTACAAACTATTATTTGAAAACTTTTTTTTGAAATGCTCGAAAAATCACATTATTTTGATTGACAATATTTTTTTTTATTTTCATGTTTTTTCAACTTTTATTACAACTTGCAAGTATTTTTTCATCTCCAAACAAGAATTAGACCACGTTTCCCCAAATAAGATAGATTTTAAAATAGATATCGAGTTATGGAGAGAAATTTCCCTCTCACGTGACATCGACTAGTGGAGATATCGAGTTATAGAAATATCGACTTATGGAGAGCACGATGTATGGAAATTTGAAGGGACCGATAAATCCATCGAGTTATACCCAAGTAACCAGTAAGCACGATAATGCGGCACGGTAACAGCATTATATGCGCATATAGGGTAATCATTTGATGCTTGTCAGTTTTATATACGCATATAATGCTATTATAATGCCAGAAAAGGCGAAATAGCGTGCCATTATAATGCGAAGATATAACCGTGCTTCTCGGCATCACTAGTGCTGATATAAGACCACGTGAGAAACGTCAGTTGTTTTCGCCAGGTTTTTCGGGCGAATATTTTGTGCTTTCGCGTACGCAGCCAGAGAGCTTTTGCGTATGCGGCCAAGCAGCTGGTACACGAGGTAAATAAATAAATGAATGAAAATGGAAACCCCGAATAGTATGCAAAATGTAATAAAATGATTGAGATAGTACTTCTCCGTATCAGACTTATTCATTTTGGTGGTTTTAATCCTTTTGAGGACTTGAAATTGCCACATATTGATCCTTGTTTTATGATGATGAAATTCCTCATTTTGCGTCTCGAACCTGCGACACCTGTATTGTTGAGTTGTTGAAGTTCTGCTCCTTTGCTCCTTCGCCCACATAAGATGAATAGTATTGGAAAGATAAGTGACCAATTTAAACCACCACTTTTCCCCGTCATAAAAGCTGCAATTGTAGTAGTGAGAAGACTTATGTTTGACTCCCTCTCACCACTATATGTAAACACAAAGCACTTGGTATATCTGTCAAAACACTGGATGGCATTTAAACAGGCCCTGTATGCGAATATAGAGTCAATATAGTGCTTATTTAATACCCGTATGCATCGGGCTTAGAAGCATTAATGATGCTGTAATAGGGTTTCTATGCAGCGGAAGTGCCGTTATAGGGTGTGTAAGCATTTGTGGTGCTATTATAATGCATGTACGCATTTATGATGCTGATTAAGGGCTTATTATTAGTGCTTATGGTTACTTGGGTAGAGTATATCGAGTTATAGAACATCGAGTTGTGGAGAGTCGACTGTAGATAGTTATTCAAAAAAAAATTGTACTCATTGAAATCCTTGAAAACCTCCTTAATAAATCCATTGAGCAGTTACTGGACTGGTAAAACGCACGAAGTAATTTGTAGGGATAAACCCACTTCTGCCAATAAATCCCTTTAATAAAATGTAAATACGAAGTAATGCTTCTGATTTTAGAGGCGATACCTTTGATGAAATACTTAGAGCAATATGTATTAGGAAAAACATTGACTAGTTCAATGTACCCTACATCCTGTGATCATTACAGTAATCTCGAGACAAATTCCTGGATAAATTTCTGTTGGATTACTTGGAATAATATTAACAAACTTTTAAATTTGGATAAACCCAGCACATGAGCTGACAAAAATGTAAAGAATATAATACACGATCAAAACACGCACAGAAGCTGTAAATTCAATTTTCAACTTAAGCCTCCTGTCCAATTGATCCTATACCACCCATGGAGAACAACATGTTAACACTCTGAACAAAGAAGCATTTGCAAACAAATGGCTTATACACGAAGTTGTTTCTACAATAAAGAAAAACGCATTTATGAACCTTCCCTAGCCAACAACAAGAGCCACACAATCAAAGCAAAGGTTCAATTGTTCGATCAGAATCATGTTGATTTTCTCGATTTTGGGGGAAAAAAGTATCTATTTGCATATGTTTCCAGGTGTCATCTGGCGGCATTTGAAATTCAAATAAGAGGAACATCGTTATGTACAAAACTATACAATATTAGGTGAAATGAACAAAAAGCATGGTGCCGTGATTGTTTCGATAACATATAAGCCTTGAAACGTGATAAAACTTTCAATTTATATTTAGCAATTAGTCGATAACTTTCGTTTATCTGCAAAATGCTTCTGGCTTAGAATTTTAGACATGAGGAACATGATTATCCCAAATCTATTTAAATGGATCATCGCTTCGGAGAAATAAGCACTAACTCTCCCAGTCCAGCTCGGAGCTCATTGTTACCAGGAATGAAATTAAATTATAAATAGCCCGAAGTAGAACTGGGAAGTTTCCCCGTAGCCCAAAAGAGTTTCACCCCCTGCCTCCGATGACAAAAGCAATTTCTTCTGGTCTCCAAACAAAAGCAAGCTTGACAACAAGAACAGGAAATGGATCGAGAGCACAGAAATGCAACGCAACCCACGTCAGTCAAAATCCAATTAGACTGTGTTGATTAAGATTAGCTCGGCTCAAGCACAGACAAATAGATGTGGAACAAATTCACTCAAAATCCATTGTCTAGATCACACCAGTATCATCTCGTGAGCATGTTGCACGAAATATAGTTTTGCATAAGAAGTTGCTAGTGTGAAATGGCAAAGGAGAAAAAACGATGCGCCTGTTTGTCTGTGACTCAGCGGTCGGTTTGAAATCAGGGAGCATCACGTCGATCTTGGCTCCGGGTACTCCTCCTCAGAGGGAATTTGAACCACACAATGTTGTTGAACGAGAATGAATGATGAAGATGGAGATGATGACAGCAACCAGCAACAGGAGACACCTGCTAAGGACCAAGAGAGTTATGATTATCTTTCTTGCTGGTTGCGTGACGGGACAAGAATATGGCGCCCGGCGTGAAATCACCAGGATAATACTCGGTTTCCTAGCAGGATTGAGTAGTAGATTTGTAATTCTTGGTATGAAAAGGAGGAAATAATGAGATGGAACGTTATAACAGGTTTGTTGGCCGAATATTCGCACTTAACGAGATTAAAGTAGAGTAAGGTTGGGTGCCAATCTTGAAATCAAAGGATGCCAGCAATTTATAAAATACTTGATAACCCGCGTCTTATATTTCTCAAAATGAGCTTCAAACGCTACTTGATTGTACTTTTTTCATTAAAACAATATTTCCGATTCTGAAACCATTTGGAACGATATGATTTTGTAGCATTGACAAACTATACCATGTTCGTCTAGACAACCTAACCTCGCACCATGGCTTCCAATGCAAGTCGTAAACAAACTGTGCACGATAAATCGAAAATATTAAATATTATGGTTTAAATTTAGCTGTCAATATGTTACCCTTCCTTCAATGAGTGAAATTTTTAAGATACCATGTGGAAACAAAATTTTACAACTTCCATGAAAAAATTTAAAAAAAAAACAAAATTTATCAAAAACTCCACCTTCATATCGAAATTTGAATAGCTGGCTCAAATCCAATGAAGTCATGTGATTCTCTATTGCGAGCCAACTCATCAGCAAACAATCAGTTTTTTTTCCAGTGATACAAGAATGGCCAATCCCCTTACAAGGTTCAAAGAGTTGACTGAATACAGTTCGTCAATTTTTGAGTTCGACATGTGATAACTAGCTTCGACCTTGAGTTGGCCGGGGAAAAAGCTTCTATAGCAGACTAACTATTGGAACAGACGTATATTACTTTTCCCATTACTAGATTTTGAAGTTCTAATTTCACTCTACGTATAGTAGGAAGTATTTTCGCCTAAAAACGGTGCAATGTCTAAAGAGTGAGTAAAATTGATTCTGCCTCTGCTTACGAGAGTATACACTAGTCGGTTTTTGAGCATTTGATAGATCCAATTGGTAAAAATTGTAGGTTATCTATGGATTCGAGCAGCTTCCAATATGTCATTGAAGGATACGTTGTACAAATCAAAAAGATTCCGAATACATTTGTAATCAAGAGATATTATATTATTTGTTGTTGCGATAAAATCTTCGCGTGGAACAAAGACTTAAGTAAATTGAAGAAGCTCCAACATCAGATAAATTAGCTAAATCAGCGATGGTTATCTTTGCCAGTACGAAGAATTACATTTTATGCGTTACCTTGCATAGAAAAAACTCCGAGCAAATCTCACACTCAACCCACAGAACCAACGCTCGAGCTTTCACATCAGCCTCCGGTCCAGATCAATTAAGTCACACTATCCAACCGCCGCAATCCGTGTCCGTGTTGGGCCGGGTCATTAATTTCCTCTCGTCCCTAACTGCAAGCCAAGACAGCATTCATCCCGAGCAGAAAAACGTGGCAAACGAATATTGTATCATACTAAGTTAACAGAATACCATGCTTTTGTATTATTGAATAACAAATCAAGCTTTGCGAATTATCAAGAAATTTACACTTTTGATCATATTCCATCTAAAAAAACAAAGAAAACTAAAAGATAAGAAGCTTATTAGCAATTTCTGTTAGGATAGCATAAAATGATCTTCAACAGCAAGTCGAAAACAAGTCGGTGTATTATAACTCATTCTCTTATGAGCTTGTTATAGGCTAGCTATTTTCTTCTGATCGGGATCCCTTTGCATTTATCCTGAAAGCTTGCAGCAGACTACGACCGCGACTCTCTGCGCCGTTGGTTGTCGTCGACGGCGATAAATTATGTGCTTTTTGTCGCGTCCATTTGGGTCCTAAATGGAACGTGGCTTCTGTTTACAATGACATTCGCTACATCACGGTGGCACTTTTGGGAGCTTTTTTTTTGGGGTGACTGGGTTCCGCCGCTGCTTCCTTCAATTTATGCCACCGGTTTTACGTTTCTTGCGAGTTAATGAACCGAATAATGAAAATGCTAAGAATGTTGTAAGTGAAAACGCTTAAGAAGTTGTTCTGAAAGCTGAAAGTGTGTAATCTGTAGTTATTGTCACCAAATTATAAGAGGGAAAATAAATAACTAAAATCGGAGCATAAAACTTGCAAGTGAAGTTTGCGAAATTGGATTCAAATTTGCGTTTTGGATGTCTGTGATTGACTCCCAGTCAGTTAAGGTTCTTTTCGTATTGGAAATTTTCGCGACTTCTGTGGACATAAAGTTTCATCGTGAATGCCACACGATATACGAATGCGAAAACGTCACTTTTGGCAAGAAAGCCCTCAGTTGATAATTGTGGACGTGTTCATAAAAACACTAAGTTGAACACGAACCATATAAGATTATAATATGACAAGTGTTGAGTTTAATGACCATTTAGGTAATCCAAGAATTATTTTGAATACAGTCCTTCTGGTCCACAAGTGTAATCAGTGTTCTTGAGAAGGATTTTGAACAAAGTTCAAATCCATATAGGTTCAAAGTTGTCCTGGAACTCCGATAAAAACAGTCTTTCAGTGCTACTGCTGAAAACAGTTGGCCTGGAAGGTTTATACTTAAGCAGGCTCAAAAATTATGTTCCATCTAGTTACATTTCCAGGAATCACTGTTAATTGTGTGGTTAAGGTGAATCAAAACTCAAAAATGTAGGGTGATGTGCTAGTATCCATCGTATTAAGCATTGATCAGTGAGAACTGCAATTTTCCCAGTATTGCAGTGAATGATGCTGATACAAACCGATGCCAAACAATTCTTTTTCAAAACGGCTTTAGCATTGTACAATAACATTTTGATAAACATTGATCTCTTTTTGTAAATAATGCAAATAAAATGCATCTTACCGTATTCTCAATCCGTCGTATCGTTTTCAACTCCGTCGCAATCAGTTTCCAGATTCGTCTCACAACTTACGGCTCACTGTGTGTATTGAGTGGTTAAAACACAACATATCAACGCTATAATAAAATGTTTTACTAGAATATATAGATCTACGGGCATCTCCCCATTCCTTCAGCATGATAGTACTAATACTAATTTCCTTTAAAACTAATTGTTCATCATCAAAATTCAGCCCAAACATATGAACACAATTCCTTTTGACCGTACAATTATGGCATTTGCTCACAGTACAGCGAAAACAACACAATCAAAGGAACCGTATTTTTACGTCGAGCGTCGCGCACACATTGATGCGCACAAGTGACGGATACGACGGATTGAACTTTGTTTACATTCTCAATTATACGCGGCGGTTGAGGAAATTTCGTAAAATTTGGTGATATATAGAACTTTTACGTGTGCGTGTGATTGGAATGAAATCCTTCAGTGATTAAGTACGAAGGTTTTCCATAGTGAAAATAAGTGCCCGGCGAAGTAAGTAACCCACGGGGGGCGGAAAGAAACTTGTGTTGGAAAGTGGTGTGGCTCAGTCGATCGCTAAGCATTTCTCTCAAATCGTGTTCGTCCATGCGATTTCGGTGAAAAAGTGCAAAGTGGATAATTGAACTGAAGTTATTTACCGAAATACAGTAGTTTTATTGCATTTTTGGTGTACAAGTGTACAAACCATAACAGCTTTCACAAAATTACACTTGGATAATGGATCTATGTTGCAGGTAAGTTTCAATATCCACCGTGGTGGAACATTTAAAGTTTGATACGACGAATTGTAGCGCTTACGACGAAGTAGAACAAAACCCTACCAAAACTTTGAAGGCACAAATCTCGCGAAAGAAGCATCAAACTACACTGCCGCACAGTGCGTTGAATGTATGGGGATGCGGGACAAAAACCAAAACTGGAAGATCAAACCATTTGAGCACCTTGGAAAGGAAAGTTGTTTCTGGTCAAAAGAGCTACAATTTGCATAAATGACATATAATATACACATAATCGCTTAACTGTCCCAAGCGCCAATTTTATTGTTTTCTAAGAAAAACCTTGCAATTTGTACTTGTGTTGCCCATACTGATGTAAGAAGTCATTTGCAAATATGTCTCGTCTCACTGGTGGCTGCAAAAGTGACTTATACGCCATTATGCAAAAAAACCGCATTTTTAAAATTTTCAGTTTTTAATATAAAAATTGAATAACATCTTGAACACTACAATTAAAATATATTATTTAATGCATAAACTTGCTCTGGTGTAATGTCTGGTTGAGCCGAGATCACATAGAGTTGCAAGATTTACGGATTTTTTATCACAAACAACTCTTCTTCATATTTGTACTGGTTAAGGAGTATACCTAAAAATAGTCAAAAATCTCGAAGAGTTGCAGGGAGTTGCAGCTGTATCTTTCAGACCTCTTAGAGGACACTTTAAAGAACATGTCTGTGCGTGATTTAGGGCGGAACACGGTGGAATTTTTTTTGAATCGATAATCAAAGTTACATGTTAGTATTTCATAAGTTTGATTTCATAGCCAACTCAACGTGACGATTTATCATATTCACAGTTGAAATTGATGTTGTTATCCCATCAAATATACTTTATCAACCTCCAGCCATGTTCTCTTTAAGATTTTGATTGAATATATTTGTTTCAACACTCCCCGTACGAGTTGAAAGGAATGTTGAAAACATGCGATAAAATTTAGTTTTTTTGATACTCCGACAGCTGTCACTTTCAACGCTTGTTAGAGTAAGGTGGGGCAAAAGTTCGACCTTAGTGGTATAATCAAAGTTTCCAGGAAAACAATAGCAGTTAAAACAAAACAAATACCATACAGTGAACCTTCAACATATTGGCTATAATTTTTCTGAACAAACTTGTGTCAAAATATTTACTCATTTTTAGTTATAACAGTTTCAAAATTGATTGTCTTATTCGAACTTTTGCCCCACCGGTGGGGCAAGAGTTCGAATCTAGTGTGGGGCAAAAGTTTGCTGGCTAAAACACAAAATATCGATCCTTTTATGACAGGCATACCTTACACCAGCCGTAAACTTAAGTTTGACGAAAAATACACACTAAATTTTCATCAAAAAATTGCCCAAAACCGAGTTAATTGTAATATACTCAAAAAAAAGCAGTTTTTTGCAAAACTAAGTGGAAATGTAAAATTTTGGTGACAATTTTCACACGATCAGACAAATTCAACTAAATTTGAAGATAATATGTGGATTTTAGGCAATTTGCAAATTTTTCCGTGATTTTATACATGGGTCGAACTTTTGCCCCGCTGATTCGAACTTTTGCCCCACTATGGGCCAAATTTTTTTTTCAAGCATTTATGCAAAAACTAATACACCTCAAAGCAAACCTATGATAGGCCTAGAAACGCCCTTACATAAAA
Organism: Aedes aegypti; assembly: GCF_002204515.2. Classification (NCBI taxonomy): domain Eukaryota; kingdom Metazoa; phylum Arthropoda; class Insecta; order Diptera; family Culicidae; genus Aedes; species Aedes aegypti. The sequence goes on from NC_035107.1 coordinate 252,329,216, forward strand.
TATTGAAAAAGATTTTATCTTCAATTGGTTCCATGCAACGAAAGTTTGACCAAAAATTACAATATTCTCGTCGAAAAACAACAAATAGCCATAACTTTTCCAAATCTCAATCGATTTTTATGATATATGGAGTGAAAGTCTCTTACTTGAATAGCATTTGAACCACCATGACATTTATAAGATTTGTTTTGAATTGAGCTAGAAATCTTTAAAAAAAACTTTTACCCCACTCGAACTTTTGCCCCACTTTACTCTATAGTAGTGAATTGTATAGCTTATCAATGCATGTTTCAATAACGGATACTATCTATAAACACTTGTGGATACTTATTGTCGTTGGATAAAATAACTTGAAATTTGATTTTTGTCCATGGATCAACGCACTGTGTGCCGTTTCTATTTTAGCTTTGTGCACTAGCAGAAAGCTTAAAATAAGAAGATTTACTTTGTACGCTCATTATTTCAGCAGAATAGTGCCTTTGAAATCGGGGCACAAGCCAGCCATTGTGCCTGCCATGTTTAGATTCCGAGATGTGTCACCTTGAAATCAAAACAAAGTAGAACATAAAGAGCCTTCATGATTATAATCCTAGTTGATTTGCCTTTCAAAGATTATTTGTTATGTTTGTTCTGCCAAAGTCCTTTGCTCAACAGAGTTCTTGAATAACTCTAGACATCCGTTGGTGTTTCAAGGTCTGATTGCAGGTTTCCTCCTTGTTAAAAAATACAGTTATTAGACTTTAAATATGGAATATGTTGGTTAGAGTCTGCTTGAGTATGGGCCTCATTCCTAAATTTCCGACAGATCTTTGGCAACGGATTCGAAATAAACTCGAAGAAGTTTTCAGATAACCGTAAACAGTCGTTGAATGCAATTATTTTCCTGATATTTTTTCTGGCTTTCGTTAATACTGAATATAAATTTATCAAAGATTCAGATTGATTGGTACATATTTTGATTTTTTAAATCATGTCAGCTGTAGAGATGTCAGCCAAAATTGACCCTTTTATATTTCTCAAAATTCGTGGATATTGTTCCTTCAATACCGCTGTTTCCACATTAAATTTCAACCAAATCTGGCACCGGTCTCAATCGCAAAAATAGGCAACACTATTTACTTTATTTTTTTTTTAATCATATATTGAGCTACATATCGCTTAAACTGTGACCTACGAATGCTTCCAAATAATGCGAATTCCGGCCAATGGAGCAATTCAAAAGTGTTCTCAATGGGAGATTCTTATCACCTGTTCCAGTAATAAGGATCAGGTTTATCTAGCTTCGGTCTCTCAAGAAAACAAAACAATCGAGTTGACACTTTGAGTACCAGTGGATCGTGTCTGAGGAAAATCAAAGCTACTGTGGTTCATTTATCTCCATCACAGCCAATGTATGGACGTAACAGGGCCCCTAGCGTTTTTAATCTAATATTTCTATTTGTGAAATCGAATGTTGAAATGAACGATGAACAAATAACTTTTGTAGATTTATTACTAAAGGGAAGGATCTTATGTTGATATGTTGTTGTAGTAGTTTAATGGCAAAATTTAGCCTTCAAGATTGTATCCAATGATTTTTCCCCCAATCCCGTTTATAACATCTTCAAACTTTCAACTAGTATTTTATTCATGGATTTTATAGAATTTCCTTCAAAATTATCGTTCAGATTACATCCAGAGGATTCCTTCATGAATCATTCCAAAGATTGTTCCTAAGATTCCTTCAACAATTTTTTTTTTAATTCATAAAATGTGTTTATTAATACGTAAAAAAAATAATTACATTATAATCATTTAGGCATGTTGAATTTCAATTTCAAGTGCAACTAGGTCTATAGCATCATTACATTCCATAATAAAGAAGACATATTGTTGAAACATTTTAAGAATACGTGTTCTCTTCCATTTAGCAACTCCATCCAGCTGGGGTCGCAACAGGTCATCTATGGTTAGTATACGCCATCCATTCAGAAGAGTTGTTATATTTCGCTGCAATAATCTCCACGCTGCTTCGACGCGTACGCATTCGCTGAGTTTATGTTCCAGCGTTTCAAGTGCACAGTTGCAGTGCAGGCAATTTTCTCCATCAGTCCTGTTCATGCGAAACCAGAGTCGCCGATGCTCGAGTTTGGCGTTTATCAGTAAATAAAGCAAACTACGTTGAGCAGAATTTAACTGACGCACCGAAATGTTTGCCCAAATTTTACGCCAGTTTGCTTCTGGGTGCTCTCGCGATATTTTTGGCTCATCAGTCTCCTCCAGATAAACACTATGTATACCGTTGGCGGAGGGGTTTTCTTGGACCAAAGGAGGGAGTAAGGGAAAATCATTAAGGATGAGTTTTAGGCAAGGACAGTCTGAGGGTGGGTTAGGATTGTTTTGGTTGAGAAAGGATTTGTAAAATGGAAGGGAGTCAATGTCGCGCACATGACGGTTCAGGAGAAGAGCTCTACATTTCATTGCAGGCAAATGTAATTTCAAGCCCCCAGCTTCTCTGCAGCGAGCAAGCTGATGCATAGGGACCCTTGCTTGGATGCCACGCCACAGGAAATTTCCCATCGTCGCCGTTATCTTTGCCTTATGTGCTGCACTCGGTGAAAGTACGGACGCAATATACCACACCTTCGATGTGATGAACGTGTTTAGCAAAATGATCTTCTGATGCAGCGTGAGAGTACGTGGAATATGCAGGTAAACCAGGCGAGTGAATTTTCCCACAATCTCATCCCAATTTAGCTTGTTCATCAGGCGTATGGAATTAACAAAAGTCACTCCCAAGATACGAACGCTGTATTCGTTTTTTAACCACGGTACAGTGAGTGGCATATCATCTGTGTATCCCACAGATATTGACGACGATTTGGTCAAGCTCAGCTTGGCCCCAGACACACGCTCAAATCGGTGGAAAGTCTCTCTCATACGCTCTAGTCTCACTTTGCTAGTGGAGATTACAGATATATCATCCGCATAAGCCACCAAAAGATCGGGTCCACCTATCTCCTCTAGCCGTTTGATCAGAGGCTGAATATAGATGACAAATAGATGCATGGAGATTGGATCTCCCTGGCGAACCGATCGTTGGAACAATCAATCTAGTTTTAGACATATTTCCCAAAGACGTCTTTAAAGAATTTCCCCAGGATTGTCTCCAGAAAAAAATCAAGAATTTTTTTCAGAAAATATAGGTGAAAATTTTCAAAAATCCGGGAAGTATTTCGGAGTGGAATCCCCAAGTAGCCAGTGATGGAAAGTGGCAAACGCTTCATCCGAACTGGAACAAAAACAAAACCAAACGCTCCCGAGCGTCAGAGCGCTGGCTTACTCGCATCTGTCGACTCCCGAGTAACTGAAGCAAAAAGTGATTCGCGAACGTGTTCGGAGCTGCTCAGAGTCATATTGTGCTTTTGGGAAAAAAGCTGCTTACCCTCCGAGATTTATGGTTTTCAAGGGCTTTTGACTACAAACTAGTAGTTTACTATCGATATGATGGTTATACAATTAATTTGTCTGTCAAAACCATAATAAATCACACCTTGCTCGGTTACTCGCGAGTAAACGCTCGCGAGCTTGTTTCTACTTCTTTTGACATGTTCTCCCGAGCAGACGGGTGCGGGCTTACTCACACCTAGCCAGATCCCGAGTCTGTGATGTTTGTTATGCGTTGGTATACACTCGTGAGCTGCTTCGTGATGCGAACTTTTCCAGCACTGCAAGTAGCCTGTGATGAAACTTAAGTTTTAAACTAACCGTTGATGAATTCCCACAATGTTTTCTGTAAGAACTCCACTGCACTGTAGTATTAGTTGGTGTGGAACCTCAGATGAACTTTTGAAGAAACCATGAAGATTTTATTTGAAAAAATACACGAGAAATTGTTTGAAAGAAAGGTAGGAGTAATTTCGCATGAGATGTTTGCAAATCTTTAGAAAAATTTCTGAAGAAGTTCCATGAGGAATGCCAGGTCAAATTTAAAGAGGAATTCATGGAAGAGTATTATATATAATTCCTCGGATAATCCCTGGAGGAATTTTAGGAGCGATTCCTAGGATAAATGTGGATGTATCCATGAAGGACTCAATATAAAAATTCCTGAAAGGTTAACTGGAGAAAATGTCATGGTATTTCTCGTAGATCTTCCTAGAAAAATCCTCAAATGTTTTTTTTTTTTTTTTGAGGACAGTAGAATGATTTTTTTTCTCAAAAGGACTTCTGTAGGAAATTTTGGAAGATCTCCTCAAGTTACAACTGGGGAAATCAAAATAGTCTAGAAAAGTGTAGTACTGCTCATGGATTTCCTGGAGTAAATTACGAGAAAATTCCTCTAACCATTTCTTGAAACAACGCTAGACAATTTGTTTTGGAAGGCTTGGTGGTAGAATCAGTATAAAATAGATCTGGAGGATATCCCAGAAGCATACCTGAAGAGATCTTTGTAAAAATTACCAGGAGAATTTCAGAAATGTTTTCTCAAAGGGTCTGAAAATAAATTCCCAAAGGTCTTGTGAAAATATTAAGAGTCTATGAAAGTCACCCTGGATCCTCTTGAAGCAAGATTTACTGCAAGCAGAATAAAGACAAAAGTGGCTTTGGAGACTACGCCTCTAAAAAGACATCTGCTACCAGCCTTAAATGTGTACAGACCATGTGCCGAAGATGGTAAAAGATATTTTTTTCTTTTATAATTGAAATTCAAATCGACTTGATTAAAAATATAGTCTATAACATACCTCCAAATCAGTTCCAGATTCGATTATGGGCCCCGCCTAATTACGTTGATCCGTTTGAACCACAAAATTAAACCGATTTATCGAGAATGAATTTTTAATAGGTATTCAGGCTATATTAATCACTAGACCATTGATCATGGGGCCCCTACACGTTGCCGTTCAAAGTCAACTTCACATTGAATTTTTATCTGCTTGTTAACTTGTTAGTTTTCTAGACATCAAATTCATAATATGAACTCGGGGCCCGGTGCGGACCGCACCCCCTACGATACTGGCAAATATGGTCAATTGACAAAGCAAACACTCAGTTAATAACTGAGGGAAGTACTCATAATAAATCTAAGCTGAGAAGCAGGCATTGTTTAAGTTGGTACATGACGCCAGAAAAATAAGAAGAAAACTAGTTTTGTATAGCTTGCATACTCACCATCTTTTTATTGATTTGAAGGAAGCTTACAATTTAGTGAAAAGAAATGAGCAGTTACAGATAATGTTTGGAGACATGGTTTGCCGGTGAAACTAATCAGACTGATACGTGCAACGCTGGAAGGATTGAATTCAATTGCGGACTTGGTGTCAATCTCGCGAACATTATTAAGTGTGCAAAATACGGCAGACTAAAGTGGGCTGGTCACGTAGAGCGCATGCCAGAAGAAAGAATTGCAACTTAATTTTTCTGCAGGAGCCAGGTAGAGGTAGGCGACTTAGTGGAAGACCATGAATTCGCTGGCTGTTCTGGTAGATTTTTGGAGTATTTCCGTAGAGATCCTTAAGTAACACTTTAAAAGACAATTTGCACCGTCTTCAGCCAAAGGCTGTACAGACTGAACAATCACGTACATTAGGCAACGGACAACAAGGAACACCCAATAGCCCAGCGATGAATTTTTCGTTTGACCTAAACTTTCCACCAACTGGAGCGGGAATCGAACCCACGCTTCGTGGCACAATACGCCTAAACGACTGACGCTGCTAGCCGCACGGCCACGAAGCCCTGAGATTTGTAGTGCGTTCTCGTTAAGAACCTTGTATAAGGTTCAATGAATTCCTAACGGAATCTCTGCAAGATTCGTTACAAAACCCTTGGCGTGTTTGGATTACTTTCAAGCTCACTGAGAAATTCCGCCTCAAATTGTGCACTATGGCTTATCAGGTGGCCAATAATCAAAAAAGTGGTGTGCCCCAAATTTCAATTCTTGTTCGCCATTTCATTGTAAACATGTCTGCTAAGAAATCCTCAAAATATTAGGGCATGATTTGCATTGCACACTCAGATATGAGGTGCCAAAGTTGAGCATATGGAGAAAAACTTGTTTTTATTAACAAAAACTATGGTTTACTCAAATTAATATAACTATTTTTTCTATAATACTTATGTAAAATGTTTTTACACCATTTGAAAGCTTACAAAAAAGGCTTCCTAGAAACAATAAAACAAATAAAAAAAGGTACAAAATAGTGGCATTTATGATGTTTTTTTTATAAAGCGGTTAAAAAAATCGAATAAGCTTATAGTTAACACATCGAGTACTTTTTTGTCCCAAGTTGTCCCAGGCTTAAATTCAGTTCCAAGGGTACTTTGGGATGTAAACTAAAGGATCGTGAAGAATTTAGCTGCACAAATTTGCACTTTTTTAATTTAAGGCTTTTTCAATTTTTCCAATATTTTTAACCATTTTCTATTGAAAACAGCTAAAAACTAATTTAGAAAATAACTGAATTTCGCTAAATCATTCAAATCTTCAATTCTATGTAAGTTCTAATATTTATAATGGTTTGCACAACGTTAATCGCATAAATGGCTTATATGCATTATAAGTAACAGAGTTTAATATTTCGCTATAGGCCCTATTCAAAAGTTAGTCTCGAAAACTTGTTTTTGAAAATAAAACATCAAATTTGTATCATTAAACTCATAAATACGACATGAGATGGAAAAAATATTTTTGGCCGCCAGTCTGTATGGAAACCGCCCATAGTGTTGTGATGAGCTGCCCCATCTGTTTGTCTGTGACAATGGGATTTAAGTGATGGTGATTGAAACCGTTAAACGTCCAACTCGTGGCATCCATTTGCCATTTCACGGACCATCGAAATCATCTAAAAAATTAAAGTCCAACCACAACAACATCGACAGAACCAGCCATTGCAAAAGAAACGGTAACTGCCCGGCCCGTAAATTGTTCCAAATAGAGGGTCACAATTGAGTGCCCCTCGTTTTTGGACGATAACATTCGACCGTGTCCAATGGGCTTCGGCTAGGAGTAGAATGGCTCTGCCAGCTCGGATTAGTGCCCATTGACAATCCGTTGCTTTCACGAGAGTGCTAAATTTTTACGATCCCAATGGGACGCTTCAGTAGAGAGCTAAAGACCGATGGTCCCCCCAAGTCCATGGAACATAAATTGGCAATTAGCGTCAGTTGAGGTAGTTTGTTTCACACATTTTTTTTCTGAACCTGTGCCAAGATGTACCTGCCATTTTGGAAGAAACCGTTGTAACCACCGGCAGAAAAGTTCGATCCCGAGAATCTGATGCATGCACAAACAGATTTGATGATGCTGTTTTTTCCTCTTTGCAACTTGTGTGCAAACAACTTACTGGCTCACCATCTGGCAGTGGTTGTGCTACTTTTCCCCGAACATTTTCTCCCGAATATCAGTTACTTGTTACCGAATAGCCAATTTTTCCGAAAAGTTTTTAGCACTCATACGAGGTTTGTCGAGGTTGCATTTCAATTTAGTGAATGAACCAATCATCTGATATGTAGCCATCAGAGGCGCCGGGGGTGACCCATTTCGCATAAAGACGTTTCGCATAAGGACGTTTCGCATACGGACGTTTGGCATAATGGACATGTCGCAGTTTCATACAAGAACAGGTAGCATTACAAAAGTATTTTGTTCACCGATGATTTCACGCTTTATTTAAACTCTCTACAGCATATTCGAAGGATAATTTGTTAGTGTTTCTTCAAAGATATTTGAGGCGAAGGGTTTTTGATTTTTCTCGTGTTACTCGATATTGGAACATTTTTAAGAAAACTCACTCTAAAGCGGTTTTTAATTTATTTATAGGTATTTCACAAAACAGCTCGAAGATTTACCAACATAAATCACAAGATGTTCAATATCTACTGTGAAAACGGCGTGACACTTGGAGAAAAGGGTCATTCCAGGAACTGGCGTTCGGGAAAATTACATTCGGGAAAAAGCAGCATAATCGCTGGAGGTCCGTCCTCGGTGGTAATTGTGTGCACTCGTTCGAAAAGCGCATTCTTCTCAGCACTTTTTCCACATCCTTTGTTGTTCGTGACGAACCGAAATTCCTTCTATGCGTTCCGTTCGGGGAAAATGGTTTTTCTTTTCCCCGGAATGAAAACAAGTGTCATCTTTTCATCTTTGGTCGAGCATTCTGCTGTGATTGAATAGGGAGTATGAGGAAAACGCTTGAGCACAGCATTCTCCTTCTTCCCCGGTAGGGATTGTTTCTGTGTTTGCGAGTTTTGCCGAAGAATCGACGAAAGACGGCGATGATGGAAGTGATAAAAACTTGAGTTCCAGTTGCGCTCTCGTTGCCTCAAGACGAGTGCACTTCCGGTGGATTGCAACCTAGTGCTAGGAAATTGTTCGATTTAGAGGAGGAAAAGTTTTTTGGCGATGAGCAACATCCGGGACGGATTCGAACAATTGCAGGCACCGACCGGGATGATGATCTTTAGAGTTGACAGTTTATGAAGTTCGGATGTGGGAAGCATTTGGCGAGGAAACTTTCAATGCATAATGAAGTACAGATTTGATTTTATTCAGTCAGATGCAAATTAGATCTTCAAACAAGCAAGTTGGTTGGATCTGTTTTCGAATGGAAAGGTATTTTGACTTCTAGCGGGAATTTCACTTTAGAATGGCTTTTGCGGGACAACATACCAATTCAGATAGAAGACAAACTGTTTGCAAAAAGGCTGATTGCTTCAGTTTTTTTTGCGAAGATATTCACGGTTTCGTATTTATGTGTAATAATGTCCGTTAGGGCTTGAAAATCCTTAGCGGTAAACGCGCAGCTGACCATGCTGAGGGTAATTAGTTTAAATCCTGCAGATCGTAGATCTTTGGATTGGAGATATTTTCGACATCTAAGAGCATGGAGTATCATCGTGTCATCCACACGATTTAACAATGCCAAAAATGGTTCTTCGTCAAACAAGCTCTCAGTTAATAACTGTACAATCAGTACAATCAACCAGTGATGCAGAGTAGCGAACATGTCATCTGAACCGGATCAAGAACAAAACAAAATGCTCGCTACCATCAGAGTGCTGACTAACTCGCATCTGTCAGGCTCGCGAGTAAACGAAGTCAGAGTGATTCGTGAACGTGTTTGGAGCTATTCAGAGGGAAGCACTATTCCCCTTCCAAGGATTCTGGTTTCCAAGGGTTTTTGGCTACAAACTGGTAGTTTACTGTTGATTTGATGGATATACAAATGATTTGTCTGTCAGTATCATAATTTATCACACCTTGTACGGTTACTCGCGAGCGAACGTTCGCGAACTTTTTGCTATTTCTTTTGATATGTTCTCCCGAGCAGGTGGGTGTGAACTTATTCACAGCAAGCCTGTTCGCGAGTCGGTCATGTTTGTTTTGCTTTGATTTACACTCGTAAGGTGCTTCGTCCTGCGAACATTTCCACCACCACTCAGCCGGGACGTAAAGTCTAGAAGAAGAACAAGAATAAATATACCGCCGCACAGTGAGAAAATCGGGTTCCAAAACGCGACTAAATGCAATATCTCAGCTGGGTAACGGTTCCAGGAAATGATTTTGGCCATTCTAGATCGGAAAAAGGCTGCTGAATCGATTGGAGGCGGTCCCATTGACCGGAGACTTCGCCCTGGCCACCTAGAGCCCTGGAATCATCCTTACAGCAAGTAGAATTAATGGAACTGAAATAAACTGTCATGATTACGTTTTGCTGCGAAGCCGCACACGAAAATATTCTTACATGGGGGATTTAGTGAAATGAATGATTGACCATTAAGGCCATTTTATGGTTCCGGAGCAAACCCCGAACACCCGTAAAATTGGCAATATTAAAAAAAATCTGGTAGTTCCTTTATCTCTTGTTTGTAAGAAATAAGTATTCTTACAATTCGTATTTAATAATCTGAATGTTTGCCCATTACGGCCATTTTATGGTTCCGGAACGAACCCGGAACATCCAAAAAAATGGAAATACTGAAAAAAAAAAATTTCTGATAGTTCCTTTGTCTCTTGTTTGTTTGAAAGAAGTACTCATACAATTCGTGTTTAGTAATCTGAATGTTTGACCATTACGGCCATTTTATGGTTCCGGAACAAACCCGGAACATCTGTAGAATTTTCCATATTGAAAAAAAAAGTTTATTCATATGTTCCTTGTTGATTAAAATTAAGTATTCTAACATATTGGATTTAGTGATATGAATGTTTGATCACTTTGACCATCTTATGGTTCCGTAATTAACCCGGAACATGTTCAGGGGCCTTCCTTAGCCTTGTGGTTAGAGTCCGCGGCTATACAGCAAAGCCATGCTGAAGGTGTCTGGGTTCGATTCCCAGTCGGTCCAGGATCTTTTCGTAATGGAAATTTTCTTGACTTCCCTGGGCATAGACTATCATCGTACCTGCCACACGATATACGAATGCGAAAATGGCAACTTTGGCAAAGAAAGCTCACAGTTAATAACTGTGGAAGTGCTCATAAGAACACTAAGTTGAGTAGCCGGCTCTGTCCCAGTGGGGACGTTAATGCCAAGAAGAAGAAGATGTTCTGATAGTTTCTATGTTCCATGTTAGTTTTAATTAAGTATTCTTAAATGTCGAATTAAGTTATATGAATGTTTGAACATTATGGTCATTTTATGATTCCTAAACTAACCCGGAACAACCGTAAATATTCCATATTGGAAAAAAATCTGATAGTTAAGGAAGAATGCTAAGAAAAATCTTCGAAAGAACTCCTGGAATAATTCCTGTAGAAACTTTAGGAGAATCCCTGAAGGAACTCCTAGATTCAAGGAAGAATTCCTGGAAGAACTCCTAAGGGATCTCTAGCGAAACTCCTTTAAGAATCTCTCGTGAAACGCTTGGAAGAATCGCTGGAGAAGCTCCTGGAGTAATTTCTTAAGGGACTCCTGGAGTAATTCCCGAAGTAAATCCTGATGGAAAATAACTCTGAAGGAATTCCCGAAGGAACTCCTGGAGGAATATTTGGAGTAATATTCAAAAGAATACTTGGGGGAACTCCTGGAGGAATTTCCGAAGAACCTCCTGGAGGAATTCCTGAACGAACTCCAGGAGGAATTCCTGAAGGAACTCCTAGAGAAATTCTTGAAAGAATTTCTGGAGGTATTTCTGAAGAAATTCCTGGACAAAATCATGGAGATACTCCTGGAGGGAATTCCAGAAGGAACTCTAGAAAAAAAAACCTGAAGGAACTTCTGAGGGAATTTCTTGAGGAACTGAATGAATTCCTTAAAGAACTCTTGGACTAATTCCTGAAGGATCTCCTGAAACCCTGTAGAAATCTCGTGGAGGAATTTCTGAATGCACTCCTTAAGAAATTCCTGAAGGATTATTCTGAAGGAGCTCCTGAAGTAATTCCTGAAGAAACTCCTGCAGGAATCCCATAAGGGTTTCCTAGTGGAACTCTTGTAGGAATTCCTGAAGGAACTTCTAGAACAATTCCTAAAGGAAATCCTGGAAAAATTCCTGAAAGAACCCCTGCAGAAATTCCTGAGAAATGCCTGAAGAAATTGCAGTAGAAATTCCTGAAGCTACTACGGGAGGAATTCCTGAAAATAACCCTGAAGGAATTCCCGAAGGAACTTCCTGAAAGAACTCCTGGAAAAATCCTGAAGAATTCCTGGAGGATCCCTACGAAACTTCCGAAGGAATTCCCGAAGGATTTCCTACAGGAAGTCTTGGAGGAATTCCTGAAGGAACTTCCTGATGGAATACGTCTAGGATGTCCTGAAGTAAATCATCGAAGATTTCCAAATCAATATTTTTTTCTCGAAATATAAAAATTTGTTTGCAAAAATGTGAAACCCGCATTCAAATCTGTTAATTAAAATCCGAGATAGACCCTAATGATGTTGTTCCATCACAAAGTGGGCCATGCATTAAATTGACATTCAAAAATTTGTCTAAGGATACCTAGTAGAGATTCTTTCAGGAAGTTCTACGGAAATTCTTCGAGAAACTTTCAATGGTTTTTCTCAAGGATTTGTTTTCAGGTATGTATCTAGGGTATTGTAAGTGATGGTTTTCAGGAGAAATTGCTGATCTGGGAGGTGTTTCAGATGAACTCCTGCAATAATCTCGTAAAGAACTGCTGGAATCCTAAGGAAGACTTGGTGGATTTTTTAAGACATATGGCTATGATATTATTGAGACGTTTAAAGAATAAATCGAATCCCTGGATAATATCCAACAGATAGTCTCTAAATAAGTGTATATAGGAATTACAGGAATAATTGCTTTAGTGAGTGTAAATTTAAAGTTAATTTTGAAGAATCTATGCCATTCTACTCAAGATACCTTAGATAAATTCGTGACAAATTCTTAATGCCATACATAGGTTAATAGCTGGAAATATCAGCTTAGGATTTCCTTGACAAATTTTTATCATGCTTACCGAAAACATATGCTTTCCCTAATCTCGGTCACGCCGTCATATTTATGGTTCCCTTAGGTAAATTTTAACTATAATTAGACGATATTGTAATATAATTTCAAATGAGTTCGGCTTCGCTATGCCTGATGGCATCTGAGCCTCTAAATAGGCAATTACTTAAGAATCGAAGCAATTCACTATGGGCTGATTCCATACAGACTGGCGGCCAAAAATATGTTTTCCATCTCTTGTCGTATTTATGAGTTTTGTGATACAAATTTGATGTTTTATGTTCAAAAACAAGTTTTCGAGACTAACTTTTGAATAGGACCTATAGCGAATTAAAGCGGTTTGTTACTAATGATGCATATAAGCCATTTATGAGATTAACGTTGTGCAAACCATTATAAATGTTGGATGTTACATAGAAATGATGATATGAATGATTTAGCGGTATTCAGTTATTCTCTGAATTATTGTTTGGCTGTTTTTAATTAAAAATGGTTAAAAATATTGGTAAAATTCAAAAAGCCCTAAATTAAAAAAGTGCAAATTTGTGCAGCTAATTTTTTCATGATCCTTTAGTTTACATCCCAAAGTACCCTTGGAAATACATTTTAGCCTGGGACAACTTGGGACAAAAAAGTATGGGATGTGTAAAGTTTCGATGTAGAATAAAATAAATTTTTTTTCAGTGCACTCCTCGCATTTTTCCGAACTAAAGTACGAATTTTTATTTTGTTTTATTTTTCAAAGATAGCTTTTTGAATAAGCTTTCGGACAGTGTATAAAGATCTGAATATTATGATTATGCAGTATATTGTATTCAATGTGTACCTTGAGTTTGCACTGAATTCTTCATTTTTCTTAAAAACTCTAACTTTGACCTACTGCATCAATTAAAATATAAAAGAACGTGCCAATAACTTAATAGAAGTACTTGTTTTAATTATGAATCGTGGATTACGGCCAACCAGCCGAGTGGAAGTTTAACAACTACCGAAAAGCTAAACATTACATATAATTTGCAATTGGATTAGATGGACAAATTGATGTGAAGATTTGCGAAAAAGTTACACGTCTTCTCAGTGAGAATCGAACTCACGACTCCCCGATCTCTAGTTGGGGCGCGTTAACCACTACGCCATGAGAGGACTCATGAACGCAGAAGTTAACCTGAATTCGATTTCAGCTCAATAATCACGTGGTCCTCTTTCGCAAAGTGCACCTCTTTCGGAAGAGTTAGATGCCCATCCAAACACAACGCTTTCTATATATATCCAATGCCTAGCCCGAGAGCGCATTGTTTTTTAGATATAGGAATAGCACACTACACTAGCCAGCAACTGCGCTGGCTGAGGTTTCTATTGTGTGGGCTTCCAATGGGTCGCGACGTTCTCAAACGACCGGTTACGGAACATGAGTCCGTTGCTCGATAAATACTTGTTTTAATTATGAATCGTGGTTTACGGCCAACCAGCCGAGTGGAAGTTTAACAACTACCGAAAAGCTAAACATTACATATAATTTGCAATTGGATTAGATGGACAAATTGATGTGAAGATTTGCGAAAAAGTTACCCGTCTTCTCAGTGAGAATCGAACTCACGACTCCCCGATCTCTAGTTGGGGGCGTAGTGGTTAACGCGCCCCAACTAGAGATCGGGGAGTCGTGAGTTCGATTCTCACTGAGAAGACGTGTAACTTTTTCGCAAATCTTCACATCAATTTGTCCATCTAATCCAATTGCAAATTATATGTAATGTTTAGCTTTTCGGTAGTTGTTAATAGAAGTGTTTACTCGTCAAAGGATACAAACTCTAGTGGAACTGAATGTTATACCGTCAAGCTACCATTCACCGTGCATTTAAGAAAAATTTGAACTTCAAAAAATTATATAACTTTTCCAAATAATTTGAAGCGTACTAGAATACCACTACGTAGCGTGAAATAATGTAATAATCCATGGAAAAATCTAAAACTAGTGATGCATAACAAAAAAATACTCAAAAATTATGTTTGAAAATGTCATGTTAAGGTCGCCTCGTACCGTTCTATGTCACCATTTACCGTGCGCACTAGTGCACCATTCACCGTGCGTATAGTTTTCGTCATGATTTAATTTTGTATCTTGAAGAAACGTTGTTATGATGCTAGTAGTGTGCGCACTCATTTTTAAGAGTACTCAAATCTTCATTTTCAATAAAAACCATAAAAAGTTTAAAAATTGGCTAAATAATTATTCTTTCATTAAAATCGTTATAGGAGGTTTGACTGTATTGTCCAAACCATTCCTTATTCACTCAAATACTAAATATGAAGTAGTTTAATGACGACATAACAATAAATCTAATACTACCCAATAATTTCATGCCTTTTACACTAATGCACGGTAATAGGAACCATATATATTGAAAAGGATCCATTCACCGTGCATTTGGGTTTCGACTGAAACATAATAAAAAATTCTAATTTGCATAAAATCTCATTGCTCATACGATGAAATACATCTTACTAATAGTATCCACAGAGAAAACTTGTTGAAATTTTGAAAATCATCATCAAAATCATCATCATCAGTTTTATCTTATTTTGCTGACAAAAGAATAATTTGTGAAAATTGTATGAATATTCTGTAGGAATTTGTATATGTGCACGGTGCATGGAGGCCGCACGGTGACTGGTGACTTAACGGTAGTACTAAATTCGGTTTTTTCATCTACTTTCATCAAGAATTTGTTAACTCAAGTCAGCTTTGAAACACTGTGCCTTGTATCAAAATTAAATTTTCAACGATAAAGATGTAATATAATACATTTTAATAAACTTAGAAAACAAAACTTGAAAAAAAATTGCTTCGATTTTATGTAAAATTAGATTTTATGGACAATTTTGAAACCAAAATGTTCGCTAAATTGAGGTTTACCTGTAGTTGATTAGCTAACCAATCTCAATGTTCGAATGGTTCGAGAGTCCAAAATTTAAAAATCTATAACGGCGCCGGCCACGCCAAATGCGGTCATCGAGGAAGAGAAGGAATGTTTGTTAGACAACCATTGTTACTAGAGACCGATATACCTCTGCATCTCCACAGTTGTCATGGTAAAAATATTGAGTTAGTGGGATAAGGTAAAGATCTGGGAGTCGCCTTTAGTTGGTGATGCGATGCATTAAAAATATAGGTGATAAGGAGCCTTATCCTATTTGGCCACAAATTTTGCCACAATGTGCGTCGTATTGATTTGCTTCTTGTTGCAAAGTTTCAGACAATTCTGCCTAGAAAAACCCCCAATGCCAAAGTGAATCATGGAAGTGCCCAAGTAGCTCTGCATCCTACGTAAAACGCTGGGTTGCCGAATCTATCTACTGGGCTCAAGAATGACATCGAAATGATTCGGGTCAGCTGCGTTAGCTAAAGAGAGATACTCCAAAACTGGGAAATTCCATCCGTACTTTGAAACTAGGTACACGCTTATATCTCATCTGGCATCAGCATTTTCATTAACTTATCAGCATAAAGTCAAAAATCTATCTGTAGTTGAGTCGAGAAAGCATGAATGCTTACTTGACGGCCGCATTTTTCGTTTTTTACATGATCAAGTACTAGATTCATTAAATTTTGTAGATTGTAGCAATGAAGCTCTTCACACCCTGACCAGGTTTGCCGAACAATTTTTTTGTTATATTTTTTTTTTTTTCATATAAAAACGTCGTGTAAATTCAATATATAGACGTGACCTAGTGGAGGATCACTGCAAATCTATATTTTTCGCACACAAAAGTTGAAATTCTAATGGAAACAGCTAGCTAAAATTGCATGTAATTACCAGAACAAAGAGCAATTATTTATACTCGTGAACAAATTACCTCTTTTTACTATAAAAAAAATACCTATATTCACCATTAATCCACCTAGCTGAAGTAAGTAAAAAAACTCATTTATTTTTTTCATTTTTCTTTCCTTCCAGGTATGTTCCTATGTTGAATCCTAATAATCTACGGTACATAAGGAGCTCCCCAATAAAAACGTAAGTCGACTCCCAAGGTATGAATGCAGCCACCAGCAGCAGCTCATTAGCTACATTTTTTATTCCTTCTTGATTTCCGGTAAGTCTTCCTCTTCTTTTTCTTCTACATTTTCCACCATCTTCTAGCTTCGCAAATAATCTACGATTTCTTTCCCTCCCCCACTTTACGCTTAGTTAGGGGGCTCATTATGCATTCAAACGGCTCCATTCAGAACCCTCTCCAGAGCGATATCACTTGGCATTTCATTTCCTTAGAAGAAACTGGCTTTATCAAAAATAAGAAGTACGCATTACACCCAAAGTGCAGCCAAGAGCCTCGTCTTGCATCTTGGCTTGCCAAAGCAGACAATTCTAACTCTTGACTAACAGACAGCCAGAGTAAATCGGGGCAGTTTGTCACGCCCATTCCGCAAGAAGGGCAAAAAAATCCTGGCGCACTCTACTCGGATCTTGCATTAGCATAATTTATTATAATGATGACGAGTGCTGAGAGCATGGAGTCTCTCTCTGTCTCTGTCGGTAAAGGCAAATCAGAATAAGTGCACGCCGAAAAGTACAGTGCCATTGTGTCGCACAAATGTCATTTGGAATCGTTGTTGAAGATGAGAAGGCGACACGTTCAGTGGGAAGACGTGATATGATGGATGATTACTGGAAAGTCGTGCTGCTGTCTTACCAGGCTCTTTTTCATTGGAAATCGTTAGGAATCCACAGCATGTGATGAATCAGAATTGCAATAATGATTTTGAGTGTAGGATTCAAGACTTTTATTAAGGAGTGATGTATACCAGTTTATCGATTTGAAAGGTTCTAAATTAATAACAGGAAAAATATTATTTTTGTATGTAAAACTTGGCTGTTCTTGTTTTCTTTTTTGCGAGAATCCAAACAACATGTCTACTCGAAGGATTCAAATAAAGAGCTTTCGGTTTATGTGGGAATATTATTAATTGAGTTTTGGAAGCATTAAAAGAAATCTTCAACTTTTGCAAATATGAAGAAAAAATATCCATTTTTTTTTCGATCTACTACAGATGACACGCAGGCTTCGTCTTTTGGCGGAGAGACCTGTGTCTTTCTAAAACAAAGATTTTTGACATTCCTAAAGTAACTCAGATTAAATGATGTGAAAATATTGTAGGAAATTGATGCCATAAGGCTGCCTTGAGGAACATCAGCTCTCACAGGAAGTGTTTCAAATAAGGAGTTTTGATAATAAGCCTGAAGTGTACGATTTGACCGATAACTTAGTTTCATTCTAACAATGTATGTGTGAAAATTAAAGCCTTCATGCCAAACACAGTCGAATGCTTTTTCTATGTCTAGAAGAGTAAGACCAGTAGAATAGCTTTCAGTTACAGTCTTTTGATTTTTAACTTCGTTCAGAACAATTAATTTGATCTACTTACCGTATACTATGTCCAAGCGCCATTCGTCAGCACCCTATAACACCAAAACATCTGTCCTAATGATGTTCGTTTGCATTAATTAACCATTCCTGCACAGTAATCTGCTAATAGAATTATGACCCATTAGCGCCTTGCCACAATGGATTCTAGCACGCCATCATTACCGGCCAGGTACCGGGAATCGTTTCGCAAAGCACTCGTGCAAGCTTCAATGTTTCATAATGTTTTAGTCGGGGAAAAAAATCTTATTCTGTCTGGTGGTACACCCAGCTGGAAATGAAGAGCTCTCACAGAGTGTTAGAAAAAACAGCAAAGTTTTTTCTCCATTTGGCGTTTAACAATGTGCGAGAGAAAACTGTGGAAAATGGAAATGCAATTTCCATTTTCAAAGTATTTCTCAACCTTCTACATGGTTTAATTTTCGTTATTAAAGGTCTTTAGTCAGGAATGCGTTACAAATATCTACTCAGGATCTATTGGAATGCAAAGGAAATTAATCAGCGGGAAAACTGAATCCACACAGATTTCAGTCCAAAAAGGCCCATTGCAAAACCACTGTTACAGGCAGATGCTGCCGGAGCCGGGGCATTATCTCATCGTCAGGAATGCAAATTAATATTGTTCCGTTCCACGCTCTGTCGATGCTGTTTTTTGTAAAGTAAGTTGGGGCAAACATTGGCAAATAAGATTACTAGCAAAACAGATGATATGCATGCCAAATTTTTCGAAAGCTGTTTAGGTAAAAGGATTTCAACCCAAATATTAGTTATGGCTTTTTATTGGTTTTATCCGAGAAAATTGCAATTTTTGATCTGGCTTCTTTAGTTCAACAGTTTTTGAAAATACTATACAAAAAACATTAGAAAGAGGTTGAGATGGTCAAAACTTCTCTTCTAAAAGTTGCTTATTAAGAGCTAGTGATCCCTGGTCCCCCTCGTCTCGCCATCAAGTAGGCAGTTTAAAAATACCACGGAACGCCCCATGCAAAATGACAGCTCCGTTCATTCTCGTTTTTCCGACAAACACGTCGGAGCTCTTCAGGAATACAACTATTAGAATACTTGAAATCCGATAGCCCATTCTCAAGCCAACTCATGGCATACAAACACCATTCCATTTTTATTTATGTAGATTATATAAAAAACTTTCAAACAAGTACCTGCTCAAAAAAAATCGAGCAAATAAAATTGATCACCAAATGTTATATATTTGAATCGCAATCAATATTCACAATCTTTTCAACGTAGTAACGGGTACATTTAACGACTAGACACATCCTACAAAATAAAAAGTTCAAAGATTCGATAGGTAAAGGCCTTATTGACCAGCAATTTCGGCATTGCCATTGACACGTGATATAAGAATTTCCAATGATTCCTCAAAAAATACCCCAAAATAGATTCGACTATATTTATTCCCCTGGTAGTAAACCCCGTTAATTATACGGCACATATTTTACAAGATACCCCTCTAAGGAAACCGACGTAAATTCCACTATGAATTTGATTCGGGATTTTTGTAAAGAATGGAATGTAGGGGATGGCGTGGTAAAATGAACACTTTAAGGATATCATCGAAAATAGTGATTTTGTCTTAAGTAACAGCTCTTGATGGTAAAATGGACATCATACAAAATACGTAAGCAAAACAAATATTGTCAGAAATTTTCTATTGCATTTCTGAAAATATATCCATAAATGATTGTAACCCATTCAAAAATAAGTTTTAAGGTATCAGATTCGACATAATATTATATCATAATCCCTACGTCAATTTTAATTTGCAAATGTGGTTTTCTAAAGTCTTAGTTTTCGTTGATGTTTACCACTCCTTTTCATTTTTCCACCACTTTTCCTATTCTATGAATTGAATCGTTTTAAAAAGTATTGTGTTTATACTAAATAACCGTGTTACAAAAATTTCACCGTAAACTGCTCCGAAGAGATGTTTTACATGTATTCCTCTAATAATGTTTCTATGAATTCGACTAATGATACATTTAATTTGTCAACAGATTTAATTCCTTCTGGAGTTACTCTTTTAATTCCACTTTGATCAATTTTGCAATCATATTTTTAATGTTTTTTTCCAATAATCAATTCAAGATTTTGAAAGATTCCATCCAATCTAACATTTATCTTTAAATTTCCGCAAGACCTTTCTTCAAATATTTCTCAAAGACTCTGCCAGAAATGTATCATATAGTCCACAACGAATATTTCCAATCCTAAGATTTTTTTTTCATAGTTTTCAATGGAAATCAACAGTGAACGGTCACTGAGAAAAGCTAATTTAAGATATCAAATAGAAGTTCACGGTGCACCCCAAAAGGCATACTTCTTATAAGGGGTAACCAGTAATTATGACAATTTTTCCGCTCATCACTTAATTGTATAAAAAATACAAAGAAAATTCAAAAGAAACGGTAGCAGCTCTGAAGATTTTTTGATTTCACTCCTTCTAATGAAAATTGCACTCCGACCACTACATAACAGAAAACTGTCATCGAATGAAAACTACGACCGTATCATTCAGGAATGATATTTTTTTCCGCCCACATTCCCTTATTAACTTGTGCCTGTATCAATGACTTTCATTTATTCCCGTGTACAAAATGGCGTCCCTATGATCAAAATATTATAACAAGTTTTTTAATCCACCTCTTCATTGCATAATTTTATGTTACTAAAATAGCACCCATATAATACAAGAATTATGGTTAGTTTTTTACCCACTTCCTTAAACGGTAATATCATAATATGAAAATTGCACTAGGGGAAAACCACTAATTTTCAACCTACAAAAAATCTGTGCCATTTTTCCGATTTTCATACAAAGTAGGCCATGAATGGGTCAAAAATTAGTGCTAGGTCGAAAATTGGTGCTATTCCCCTACTATAGTTCAGAGATAATGACAATTTTTCAGGTCACGTTATTGAAAATGTTCATGAAAACAACGCCCCTATGATTTGGTAGGTATGATAATGATCCCTTTGATTAAGTAAAAACGATAAATTTTATCATCCTCTACTCCTATGGGTTCTATTTTGTTAAAAAATTGTGCCCCTATGATCCAAGAATAATGAATTAATTTTTAACCCAGCTTCCCCGTTGAATCATACCGTGTAATGTGAATTGCGTACCATTGGTTTAGAAATTATAATAATTTTTCATTAACTTTTCAAAAAGTTTCTATCATCCAACGAAAATTGCGCCACTATGAACCCATCCATTTATTGCGTTCCTATTATCCAGGTATTATGACAATTTTTCCGCCCATGTCCTTACTGTTAAACATCAAAAAAAATGTTTTTCATTCAACTATTCAAAAATGCTCTTCTATCATTTAAACTTCTTCCAACTATACAAGAACTTTGTAAAAAAAATCTACCTATCTACCTTCACTCATTGAATAACATCGCACAATAGCGCATGGCCGGACAAAACTTAAAAAATTCATGTTCTCAAAATCACTATACTTTCTATATTTTCTATAGACTTCTATACCATTGAGTGACGATCTCTCAAAATTGGAGATTATTTATTTTGTTTTCGATTTTTGCCAGCATCGTAAGTGCGGGAAAGTCAGCAAAATAGGACTGCCTAGAATTCATTAACTATTGTTCACCTAACAAATTTCAAACAGCTGGATCTCAACAAATTATCAATTTGACAGTTTCCAATCAATTTTGATTTCCAACGGGATGATATGAGGTATCCAAAAAAGTGTAGTGTAGTATCAAAAAAGTGTATAGATTACCATTATAAAGCGATTTGGGACGTATTTGAGGTTTTGTCCGACCTTTGCATGAAGAACCGCCACTGTGCATCGTCTTATGATCATTGTACCCCTTTGATTTAGAAATTACCCTTCTTCCGCTCACTTCCACTTCTTAATTTTAATCACATAATGGAAATTTTGCTCTTATATTCAGGAATTCTAACATCTGTATCCACCACTCGAACATTTTCGCCCACCTGAATAAAATCATGTAATGGAAACTGCACCCCTTTAATTATATTCACTACTCAACAGGGGACGGACCTGGTGTAGTGGTTAGAATACTCGCCTCTCACGCCGAGGACCTGGGATCGAATCCCATCCCCGACATAGTCACTTATGACGTAAAAAGTTATAGTGACGACTTCCTTCGGAAGGGAAGTAAAGCCGTTGGTCCCAAGATGAACTAGCCCAGGGCTAAAAATCTCGTTAATAAAGTCAAACCAACCAACTACTCAACAGACCATTGACATCTGGTAAAAATTGACACCACATTATTCAGAAATTGTGGCATTTTTTCCGCCCACCTACACTTATTGCATAGTATCGTATAACTTTTACAGTACTCAGTACTCTCAGGTGCGATGAACTTTATGCCCAGGGAAGTCAAGGAAATTACGAAAAGATCCTGGGCCGACCGGGAATCGAACCCAGACACCTTCAGCATGGCTTTGCTTTGTAGCCGCGGACGGAAAATTGCGCTCTTAAGATGAAGAATTATGCGCTTTTTTATCCAATACACAAAATGACTCTATCATGTTATGGAACCCCTATAATTCAGGATTTAGGACATTTCTTTCATCAGTACTACTCAAAACATTGCAGTCATTTTCAAAAAATTGCACCTCTAGAACTCAGGAAATTATATAACTTTCCGCCCACCTACCAATATTATTATTAACATTTTATTATAATCACTTTTGCAAATGGCACCCTTTAAATCCAGGAATTATGAAAAATTTCTACCCACCTACTCATTTCAAGAAATGTTATAACATTTTGGCACAGTTTTCATCCATTACTCAAACATACAAATTCATGACAATTGCGCTTCGATGATCAGAGAATTAGGAACATTTGTCCGCGCATCTCCTTATTGTATAATATCATGCAAGTAAAATTGCGCCCCTAGCGTTCAAGAATTCTGATGATTCACCTAACTCACTACTCAAAAGGCTACTTTTTACCAATAAAAGCTGCGCTCCGACCATTATACACCGGAATACTGTCATCGATACGAACTGCATCCCTATGATTCAGGTATTTGACATTTTTTCCGCCCGCCTACCCTTATTAAGTTTTTTCAGATAATAGAAATTGCGCCCATATGGATTTCTTAAATTGATTTTTTATATTATCCCTCTAACCGCTAGAGATGGAATTGTCCAGTAAAATCTGAAAGGATTCAGTTTGGCGCAAATTTTGTAAGAATTCTAGAAAGAAAATTAGTTCAATTCCGGTCATGGTAAACCAGCCACAGGCTGAAAGCCTCGTTAATAATGACAATAATAATAATTATGGTAATAATAATCAGTGCAATCTCTGAAAGATTCTCTCAAAGTATTCTGATACTAGTTCTCAGATGTATTTGAAGAGAATGGAATTTATGTAGTTTTTTAATGATAAAATCCAGGGAGAGTTATTAGGTGCATCTTCTAAGAGGAATTATTGAACATATCCTCAGAAAAAAAATTGTAACGCTAATGTTGTGCACACAACGTACATCAGTGTAAGCGCCACTCCCGGGTTAGAGAGACTGCTGAAGCTTTTCCCAGGTCCGGCTATGAGACTCTGTCTAAGGGAGAATTTTAAAAGTGGCTCTTATCTGACAACTCAAACCGAAGCACCAACGACATTTGAAATACAAGAGAAGGATATCAGAATAGAATAAACTAAAGTAAAACTGGTGTAAACAACAATCAATTTAGTAGAGCATTCATGAAGAACCAAGGGTTGTCATGCGGCGATTAGCTGTACCGAAGATACAACTTTCCTGACCGGAGGTTGTCACGTGCCTCCTTGAGAAGCGACAACTTGTTGCGTAAGATCTCTTTTCTCACGCCGAGGACCTGGAATCGAATCCCACCCCAAGATAGTCACTACAAAATTTCAGTGACGACTTTCTTCGGAAGGGAAGAAAAGCCGTTGGTCCCGAAATGAACTAGCCCAGGGCTAAAAATCTCGTTAATAGAGACAGTATGATCTCCTATCGCGTGACCCTTGCGACGCGATGAGTAGTGGCGGTCAAGAGCGACGGCAGTCGATATTGCAGCAGAGCTTGATGAACGGCGTGAAACTGACGTCGAAGCTCAAACGAGAATTCCTGAGGACTACAATCGTCTGCGTGACTAAAGCGTCGAGATTGGCACGCACGTTAGGCAACGTACAATCACGGGGATGCGCATGCAACTTAGGGGTTGCTCGCTGGCATTCGATCGTGATGATAGGGGTGCACTTAGGAGTTTTCAAAACCAAATAAAAAAACATTCGTTTAAGTGAAAGCTAACCATCATCGCTATTAGGATTTCAGCTACTAATTAACTTCACTATTCAGCTTACCTAGGCTTTTTTACTAAGCACAGATCAAAATCTGGTGAACTTTCGCATATGGCGTACAAATTCTGAAAACTTAATCTTCCAAACTGATTAGCTGAACAAAACTTCTGCTGATCTCCTACATTTATCTATCAACTTCTGCGATGATTTGCTTTCACTAAACTGATTGATGACTTCCATCCAAAACTGCCCCATCTAGGCCCAGCAAATGATTCCCAAGTTAACGGATTATCGTCTGATGCATTGGATGGTTCTGTTGCAAACAAAAAGTGGCCAATCAAACTCCGCCACACGAAACGCAATCCAGAGATTCTTTTTTTTTTCTCTCCAGAGCAGGTGCTGCAATCCCTATTGCGGTCCATATCACTTGGATGTGAGCCATCTCACAAAACAAGCACTCATACTCAATCCGTTATGGAGCCATAAATTCCGTAACGTGAGTGTAGCAATCTCCCCCTTTCTTGAGAGATAGTACTAAACATGCTGTCAGTCTTATTTTCTGCTAGGATTCCTATGATCAGTAAAAAGTCGTTACAAAATAAGGTGCCTGAAACGATATTTCTCTGGAGTTCGAAAGGGAATACATGAAAACCTAAAAGAAATTTCATGATTCAAAGTATTGCTGAAATTCAAAGTACTCCCAGGAACAATTTGTGGAATGAATCCTAAAGTAAATATTGACGAAATATCTTCAATAATTTAAAGAAAAATATTGAGAGGCACACAGGAAATATTTCCAAAGAGTCCACAGCATTCTTCGAAGAATTCCTGCATGATTTCATGTTGTATAACTTAACAGCTCCTTGGGATAAACAGTTAGAGCTCCAGAACAACTTTTTTGCAGATTTATCGCAAGATGACTTTGAAATGATCTCTGGTAAGATCTTTGTCAGACTGTCTGGTGTACTATATAAAAAATATTCAAAAAATATATCATGACGCCATTATTCTATCAATATGAATGCTGGAGACAATCTTTGGAACATTCAAATTCTAGTTTCATATTCGCTGATTTTTTTTTTTTGCTTCGATCAATGACAGGGCAGAATTCTTATTTTTAGTTGGACTCTGAGAATAATCTTGTGAGCTCATTATGACGCAATTTGAATATGAATATGAATGGCAACTATTGAAAAATGCATATGAAATATCAGACTTTTTTTATCTCGTTTATTTGGCAGGCTCGGAAAAATCAGTCTTTTGATATTTTTTCTACCGTCTGCCATGGAGAGGCAATACTTAGCTAAATTTAGCTGATGATGAAAGTTCACTTATGGTGTATAGAAAAAAAATCAGCTAGTTAAAGTTATTTCCAGCCCTGTCGTACTGCTTAGTCGCGCTTAGTCGACGACTAAGAAGCTTTTCTCAGATTTTTTTTACAATTTTCGCCCTGATTCATGAAAAATATAGGAAGAGTGATAAATCATTGCGAGATCATGTGCACCCTAACGCCCTGTAAGACATCAATATACATTTTCAAGCTATATCAACGCCCTGGAGTAATTTGACTTTATTATACGTAGACCAGGTGCATCTGAACGCCCTGTAAGGCATTAGCCCTGGAATAAGCTGACTATATACATGATAAGATGCACTTCAACGCCCTGAGGACATTATTTGAAAATTTCAAGATGTATGAATGATCTGCAGTTATCTGACCTTATCCTTCGTAGATCATGTTAATCATGGCGCCCTGTAGGACATCAGTTTAAAATTCTATGCTGTATCAACGCCCGAGAATAATTCAACCTTACCCTTCATAGATTAGGTGCATCTTGACGTCTTTTAAGATAGCAATGAAATTATAAGCCGTATCAACGCCCTAAAGTAATTCGACCTTATCCCAAGAAGACGATATGTGCTTAACGCCCTGTATGACATCAACCGAAATCAACGCCCTGAAGTAATTTGACTTTGTCTCACGTAGATCAGGTGCATCTCAATCCCCTAAGGACATTAATTGAAAATTGCAAGCTGTATCAACGCCCAGGAGTAATTAATCCTTAGCAGATTAGATGCATCTTAACGCCCTGTAAGACATCAATAGAACATTCCAAGCTGTATCAATGCTCTAGAGTAATTGTACATTATCCTACCAAGATCAGATACATCTTGACGCCCTGTAGTGCATCAGTTGCAAATTATAAGCTGTATCAGTAATTTTTCCTTATTCTACGAAATTCAGCGGCATCTCAACCCCCGAAGACATTAGTTGAATGTCCAAGTTGTATCAACGCCCTGTAGTAATTTGACCTTATCTCAAGTAGATCAGGTACACCTTGACACCCTGAGGGCAACTATTGAAAATTCTAAGCTATATAAACGCCCTGTAGTTATTCGACCTTATTCTTCGTAGATCAGGTGCATCTTGACGCCCTGTTCGACATCAGATCAAAGTCATAAGTTGCATGAACGCCCTAGAGCTTCCCAACCTTATCCCACGTAGACCAGGTGTAAATAACTCCCTGTAGGATATCAATGAAAATTTTCTAGTTCTATCCACGCCCTAGAATAATTTTGACCTTTTCTCCCCCTGACACCCTGAAGACAACGATAGCAAATTTCAAGCTGTATCAATGCTATGCAGCGATTTGTCCTAAGTAGATAAGTTGCATCTTAATGTCCTGTTAACCATCAATTTAGATTTAGCTGTAGTAACGCTCTGGAGTAATTTAATTTCATGCTTCATGGATCAAATGCATCTTGACGCCCTGTAGGACGTCAAATTTAAAGTATGTGATATCTCTGCGCCCTGGAGTAATTTAATTTTAATCTACGTAGACCAAATGCATCCTAACGCCCTGTAAGACATCAGCTATGGAATAATTTGACCAGATATTACGTAGATCAGATGCATCCCAACGCCCTGAGGACGTTACCTGAAAATTCCTACTTGTATCAACGACCTTGAGTCATTTGGTTTTATCCTTTGTAGATCACAAGTAACTTTACGCCCTGTAGAACATCACTTGAACATTATAAGTTGTATCGACGTCCTGAAGTAATTTGACCTTATTCCACAAAGGCCAAGTGTACTTAACGCCCTGTATGACACCTATCAAAATTTCAAAGCTGTATCAACGCGCTGGAGTAATTTTACTTCGACTCATGTAGATCAGATGCATCTTAACCCCCTGAGGACATTAATAGAAAAGTGAAAACTGTATCAACGCCTTGGAGTAATTTATCTTAAATAGATCAAGTTGTTTCAACAATGGAGTAATACAGTAATCAGGAGTAATTTGACCTTATCCCACGACGATCTGGCGCCTCTTGACGCCCTGTAGGACATCAGATGAAAATTATAAGCTATATTAACGCCCTGGAGTAGTTTGAGCTTGTCCCACGTAGCTTAACCACGTAGTTATTTGACCGTAATTCAAATCGCCCTGGGGATATCAATTAAAAATTCCAAGCTGTATCAAGGCCCTGTAATTATTTGATCTTAACCTGAGTAGACCAGGTGCGCCTCAACGCCCTGAAAGCTATCAGTCGAAATTTCGAAGCTTTATCCACGCTCAGATAGCCGTAACGGTAAACGCGCAGCTATTCAGCAAGACCAAGCTGAGGGTCGTGGGTTCGAATCCCACCGGTCGAGGATCTTTTCGGGTTGGAAATTTTCTCGACTTCCCAGGGCATAGAGTATCTTCGTACCTGCCACACGATATACACATGCAAAAATGGTCATTGGCATAGTAAGCTCTCAGTTAATAACTGTGGAAGTGCTCATAAGAACACTAAGCTGAGAAGCAGGCTCTGTCCCAGTGGGGACGTAACGCCAGAAAGAAGAGAAATCCACGCCCTGAAGTAATTTGGCCGTATCTCTCGTAGCTCATGTAGATGCTGTTAAGCTGTATCAATGTCTCTGACTAATTAAATATTACTTCACATAGATCTTCTCGAGGTCATGAGCATGCTAACGCCCTAATATATTCCTAAATTTAATTATTTCATCTGATTTTGCACAGTTCTACGTAAGATAAGGAAATAATATTCTAGTGCGCTGATATAGCTGAATATATTATTGTTTGTTGGACAACAGAATGCACCTGATCCCTTGAATTTATCATAATCATTTAATAAATTTATGATTCAATTAGAATTCAATTATAGAAAAATCACGTAGTCATTAAGACTACGGTTGAAAAATGTGTGGACAAAATCCAAAACGTGGTTTTGTAGGACATCAAAGAGATTTTCTGGGTCAATCCTGATAAGTCCACGACGGTGACAATTGTATACAATTGAAGGCGACCCAAATTCGTACAAGAACGCAGAAAACAATAAACTCCTGAGTAGGAGCTGCTCTTATATCTGGTTTGATTTTTTATCAAATTGTGGAAAGTAATTCAGTACTGTATTGACGTAAATTAAATATAATTAATTTGCAGAATGTGTCAGGAAATCTGGAGCCTGCTTGAAGTAGATATGAATTTTACCAAACTTAAATGAAGGCGTTCAAAAATTATAACGGTATGACATTTAAAAAGGGGTTTTGGGGATTAGTATTACGAAAACATACGATATCTTAAAAAATTCGCTAAACAACTAAACTGGAATGATAATTAATAGTTTTCATCTCAGTTTTATAACAACATTGTTCAAGTAAAATATTGTCCATATAGTGTTGAAAGTTTCAGTGCCTGCTGAAATTGACTGTTGAACTGATACGAGGAATGACAATTTTAAGTGTTTTACCTCTAAAACTGTTACATTTCTTTATTTTTGCGGGAGTAAAGCGCCAGATGATAACAACCATATTTTTGCTATTCTTGGTTTGTTTGGGCAGCTGTTGTGATTCAAATAAAATTAAATCCGTATCTCTCTATGTAGGTACTATCATAGAAATATATTGAAAAAATAATTCAGATGGCATAATTTGGAGATACTAAACATTTTACAAGCTGAAGGAAATCAACATGCCGAAGGCACAATTTTCATTTTATTTTATTGACAAATGCAATTTCTTTCATCATGAAAACATAAATAAAAGCATTAAGTTGCGATTCCGTTTGTCATTGCCTTTTGTACAGAAATTTCCTTGAAAAAACTCTGCACAAGCCTCGTTTAGATTTGTTTTTCGGTTCTTTTTATTATCTTGATCATGCTTGTAAGGGATGAAATCATGAAAATTAGTATGATAAGATATCAGAATGAATCGGAACCTAATATAACTTCAATCAAATTTTGTTTGTTGTTTACCTGGACAGAATGAGTCATGTTTTGTCGTAAGTAGGGTAACTGTAGACGCAAAGTGCATATTTGACAACAGAGGCCACTTTTGGGCTGCCGGATGTCCCCGAGGGAACCAGAGCTAGAGGACAATTGGAGTTGAACTCCAATACTTTGAGATGGCTCATTCCTTAAGTCTTGTTATGAATAAGTTAAATATAGACTGAATATGGATATTTACCAAGAATAAGCAATTTTGGAACCACTGGAAGTTCCAGGAAGAATCTGTCATTGGGGAATTTCTGTTTTCACATCGAAACATATCATGCGACGGCTTAGTTTTTTATTTCTTGTCGTGAATAGCGCAACTGTAGACGTACATCAAACTATTGTGGCCGCTTTTAGGCAACCGGATATCCCTGAGGAAATCTTTGGTTGGGGATAATTGAAAAAAAGGAACTCCAACATAAGGACTGTCCATTTTATACGGTGGACAGCTTGTTTATGCTATATCTTTTTGTTCATTAATAAAATCGTAATCAGTTTTCCACACCATCCTTTTACTTCCAGAAAAAAAAAGTAAAGAAGAAAGCGTGTTTAAAATTGGTTTAGATTGCTAAAGAATATATTTGTATAAATAAATTTTACTCTTTATATCGTTTCATTGAAAAATCTCATACTTTTTAAAAAACCTTTGATGAAAGAAATATGTGTTTCAACTCCAGGAAATGCCTGGCGTTGGTTCGTTCTTCATAATTTTAATAGATTTGAATTTTCTTAAATTCAAGTAGGTATTTGATCACTATAAGATCTACTGCAACCATCAAAAAGTTCAAAAGATAAAAATCGCTCACATTACATTCTTTTTACCAGAACATACTTTGGCACCTTCCAGAAAATAAATCCAAGCTATGTTAAGGGGGCAGGATCCGTCATTGATTTCGGAATTTTCAAAAGCAGTTTTTTGGTTCAAAATCAAGAAAGTTTACAGGAAAATACGTTCACTGTATTCTATTCTCCAATCGAAACACAGTGAACACATTTTCATCGAATAATTTTTAGTTTTGAAAAGAAAAACTGCTTTTGAAGTTTCGAGGATGACGATGATTACGATGACGGAGCGTTAATCGTTAACAGAAAATATGTCGATAATGATTATATTTCTTTGTGTACAGCACATATATGATCCATGGAAATGTTGCTTCGATAGGCAAGTAAAGTTCTTCAGCTGAAAACTCTTGTTCACGTGCTATTTTTCTTTAATAACCTATTTGTGTCATTTTTCTTTTGAAGCGCCCTCATTAACGCCAAAGAAAGGAAGCGCCCTCTTTACTATAAAAACGCCCCTCAAAATAAGTGACGACTAAGTACCTCAAATGTTACGACGACAGGGCTGGTTATTTCTGTAAATAATATTTATCCCACTTTCGCCCCACTTTTCTCTATATGTGTGCTATGCGTGAAAATGTAGGTGGGTAGCATTATTGTGCTATGGGAAAAAAAATGGCTGCGCTGCTGCTGCTGCCGTTGTTGTCTGAGTTCCGGTAATGATTCCCGCAACGCGTTTGCCGGCTATTGAGGTCGCTGCAAAAGGATTTGGGAGCTTATTTGCGTTTGCTTTCCATTTATATTATGGTGCCTCCGGGTGCGTACGGAATTGTGAAGTTTTTTTTTCTGTGTGTTTCGTTACCACCGTGGAGCTAAAGCAGCTAAAGCCAACCATGGGGTTTTGCTACTCAGGGTGCCGATCATTCATAACCGGTGAAGACTTAAGGGGCGGCAACTTCAAGGATGCCGGCGCGCTTTCGGGGGCATACGTTTGAGTTCGGTTTGAAAATGGTAATTTATGAACAACACTGCGGTGAGCTTTGCGGCAGTTTTTCCCTTTCGGTGGAAATGCTTATGATTTAACTTTGGGACTTCGACTTATGGCTTCTGTTGTCTAGAAAGTTGCCAGCACTTCCCATCTCGGAAGTAACGCCGGATTCACAATCGCACACGGTATTATGCATGCGGGATAAAGTAAGCGCTTCGTTGAAGGTGTGAATCATACGGTTGGCTATGCAAATGAGATATATATTTCGGATCTAAGAGAAGAAAACTTACCTACTGTATGGAACAATTCAGGAATGTTTTGTGTTAAACAAAATATGAAAGTTCGTGCGGTAAGTGCAGTATAGGGCAAAATGGACAAAATGCCACTTTGAGGATTTGTGTCGATTTCTCTTAGATTTTGTAGATCTCATACATTTCAACGCCATTCGAAGTCCTAACAGTAACTTAACAATATTTGCTATTTATCACTTTGAATACATTTCCTAAATCAACGTTTTTTTACGGTTTCAAATCGTGTTGAAAAGTTGGTTGAAAAATGGAGGTGGTTCAAAATGACCGAATGGATGGGGTAGAATGCCATTTAGTATGGAGAACTAGGAGTAAGCCTCCATGAGTTTGCTCTGTGGTATGAAAACGCTTATTCGTTGATAAAATCATCGGAAAACCTTAATATTTAGGCAAAAAAATGAAAAATGTTGAATTTCATCGGCAATTTAAGGAAAAATCTATGAGTTCATGCCCAAAGGTTGTAGCGGCAACTCTTGAGTAAACAATTTGAATATCGGTTGGGAAAAAATACAAATTGAAACGTGAAATGATTTGATGAGGTGAGCCATTTTCCCTTCAGTGCGTATTGCACCATGTTCCTCTACTTTGCTCCTTTTCATTGAATTTGTTGAAAAGTGGTATAAATAGCATAAATGAAAAAACAACAAAGAATACACTGCGGAACACGTTTTTGTCTCAAGCATTAAAATACCGCTATTTACTAGTTTAAGGGTTGCTAAATCCATTGCTGTTTTCAAAAATATCATAGCACGTCTAGTTTTTGAGACTTTTATTGTTGAAAATGAAAAATATAACTATTTCAGCCAACTTACATGCAAGTTTTCCAGCTTGTATGGCAATTTATTAGCTAATTCTCTTTAGAATCCTGAACAGGATTGTCCTCAGAATCCTGAACAGGATTCTCCTCAGAATCCTGAACAGGATTCTCCTCAGAATCCTGAACTGGATTCTCCTCAGAATCCTGAACATAATTCTCAATGGCATTTTTTATGTACAACATCCAACTAGGTTTTATTTTGACCTTTCTACTCTCTTTCTTCAAAAAATAAGGACAAAAGCAACAAAGAAAGTAGAAAACTTCACAACAATGAAAAAAAAAACATAATTTAACCAGCCTTTTGCCAAGCTACATATTTTAATTAATACGAGTTATAAATCATCTCAAACCTACCCTAACACAATTATCCATAAATGCAGTCAAGTGCAGATACGACAGGTCCTTCGGTACAAAGAAGACCCCGAACGTTATACAAGACTCGATTGCTCCACCAAGGTTAACTTTTAACAACGTACTTCACGAACTACTTCAAAAGTTGCTCAACGAGCGTTGTTCATTACGAAGCCACCCCTCCCCCCTCAGGAGATGACAAGAAACGGCAAATTAAATGAAGAGGATAAGGATCACTCTCAACGAGAATCTAACAATGGCAGCAGCTGATGATAACGTATCGATTACTCGTTACAGTACCGGATGAAGGAATATGGTTCCAAGATCTACAAAATTTTTATTCTAAAAAATTTTTAATGATTTTCCTAACAAAAAATATTTTTCAATATTAAAATTGTTTTATTCTACAAAGTTTTTATTCTAAAAACATCATTAAATTTATAGATGAAATGTGCGTCACAGAGTAAGACACATTTGTTCGGTACTTTGCTACCAAGAACGATGAATTCCACTCAAGAACCGAGCAAACGATGAGTTTCCAGCACAAAAGTTGATCTGTTCAGCAGAATCTGTTTGTTGAAAATTTTCGCAAACTGATGGACTGGGTACACGAGGCTGATGGTATCTATACTGACAATGCAGTGTAGGCAAGTTATTTTAATGATTTTCTAACAGCTGTCTACCATGCTCCACCAGATGGAACAGGGATCGTTTCAATTTGCTAATGGGGCATCGATATTCCCTGCACTGTCAGGTGATTCAGAAGGAAAGCGGCGAAGATGGACTGTAAAGACATGAATCTTTATTGTCTTCTCGAGAGGAAATCACATACCATATGAGCAGTAAGAATAGAGGAAGTAAGAATTTACGGCTTCAATTTCCTCTCATCGAAACCACACTAGACGAAGCTAAGATGAAGTAATGGTTCATTCGATAGGAAGGTACTCTCTTGCATAAAGCTATGAATTGAGTAGACCAGATGATGCCCTCATAGTGCCAATCGAATAGGAGATATTTAGCTTCTGAAAAGCCGGATTCACGCAGATGATTTTCAATTTTCTTAAGTAAGACAGGTTACGTCTTTCTGCCCATTATAATTCCCCAAACTAATTAAACCCAGTCGGACTAATTAGTCCTCTTGAACAGCATCAAAGTCTGCAAAGTCAACGTTCTCCGTCGCATCCTTAAAGCGCACGCATACACACACACTCCAAAAAGGGGGCAATCAGTGCAATGAATCGCAGCACTAATTGCTTCCAGTTGACTGCAGTAAACCCCCATTAATTTGTTAGCAGAGTGCCACTCAACAAGGGCTAGTGACCGACCGACAGACCAACCATCCGAAAGCCATGGTCCCTCGTGTCGTGATGCGGCCAACTTGAGATTGCAACATTCTATGGACCGCAAAATTTGTCCACTCGAACGACGCGGCGTTAGGCTTCGGTTCGGTCTAGTTCAATGGACGTTAGGGTGTCCCAGAAACAAAAAATGAGTAAAAGCATGAGCATGGATGAATGTTTCGTAGTTGCACTCTGGAATTAACCAGAGCAATCAAAGTCGCACAGAGATTTGATGAATGCGGCTTGGGATTAGCCTAGCATTCTCAAAGTGCACAAATCGAGAGTTCAAAGATTAAAAGTCGATAACGTCGCTGGCCACACCCAATACGGTCATCGGGGAAGGGAAGGAATATTTGTTAGACAACCATTGCTACTAGAAAATATAAACATGCTTCTCCAGGGTACTAGCTTCAAGAATACGTTAAAAAAAAGTCACTGGATGGTCATGGATTAGTTTTTTGACTCAGGGCGGTCAAAGTCACCCCCTAGGCCCAAAATGTCACCCGCACGGCGGTACTGTGCAAAAGGACAGGAAACGGTCGAGGAATGATTCTGCTACCGAAATTACTTGAGCTGTACGCTGCTGAGAAGTAAAGCTGATTTCATAACGTCAGTAACGCCTGCCGTGCAAATCGAATGGAGCTGTCACTTATCCGTACGGAAAAATGTAACGCTCAATTTTTTTTATAAGTATCATTCCAAATATTACATTAATTTCTTATATCTAGGTGTTCTGTGTTAGACAACACTATCATCCTTGGTAAAACAATTTTAGGTTTTTATTAACATTTTGTTAACAACATATTACATTTCATTTGCCGTAGCAGTTCAGATTGTTTACAGGTGAGTTGATATCACCTACTTATAAGAGAGAAAATGTGCCGCTCACTTATTCCACGGAAGTAAAAGTGACATTTCGTTCACACTGGTTCAGCTGTCAAAATTACTTTGGCAAAAAAGGAAAAATTTTACTTGAGTGCTTTACTTTTCAAGGCCGCGCTTTGCTAAACTGTTCTTCCATGTGATGTGTTACGCGCAAAGCACTGCACGTATCAAGTGCTATAATAAAACGGAGTTACGAAAACGAATACCTATGAGCAAAGAACTAGTTCGTTCTTTTTACGGGTCACTTTTTATCTGATTCGTTAGGTATGTGAGTGTGTAACTGCTGATCGAATGAACCGACTCTCGCCTAAAAAGAGCCACGGATCACTCGTTCAATTGAGTGATTCGGTTATTTTGAACGGATCCGGTTCATTTCGCCCATCATGATATAAACACGCCTAACCGGATTCGCGATATTCCACGATTATGCATTGCATGCCATAATTACATGCTATCCCCTCCCTCACTCCCTATACGTAGATGAGAAATCGAATTTAGTACTATACCATTTGTAAAAACTTTTGTAAAAACTTTAAATTTAAGAGCTATTAGATACATCACGGGAACGATTAGTAGGTAGGTATCAAGTTGAAAAGCCATACAAACAGATACTTACGGCGCTACTCAACAGAGACCAAGGCAACGGCAATATGGCTTTTCAATTGATATTTTTTTAATTTTTTTTTACAAAAGAGTAAAAGGATGTTCCTAATAGCTCTTAAATTTTATGTTTCTACCAAAAAAGTCTAGAGAATTATGACTATGCCTAGTTTAAATATATAATGTGTGCATTGTTTTAGTTTCCTAGTTTTCTTCAAGTCGAGTCTAGTACACGATACTGAAGAAGGCTACAGTGGAGGTCAAAATACGCGTGTCTGTCAAAGGATATAAATTCTAGTGATATTTCATGGCAGCAAACGTAGCAGATGTTAGAAATAACTACTCTTGTTCAACTAGGGTTGTCATGTCTATTACGGCTTAAACCAGCCGACGGTGTTTTGAAAATTTTTCTGGTGGGCTTCGATCCCACGATTCCCAATATGCTAGTCTGGGCGCGTTAACCAACTACGCCACAGAACGGGTAACAATTCTGCAGCGCAATCGGCCAACCTGAAACCAAAGTCCGTCACGGCCCCATATTCTCCTTCACAACCCTACACTACCTTCGGCTCTCTGAAATGCCCAATTCGATGCCGAACTGTTCGGCGTTAAGTCAGAGGGGACCAAGCACAAAACTTGGAAAAATTTGATTATTCTTTCATTAGATGCTTAACACATTACACCCGATTCTATTTTTGCACGGATTTTTTTACACGGCCGTGCAAAAAAAGTTCCCATACATTTTTTTCCGCTAAAATCTTATTTTTGCATGAAACGTCGAGAACTGGTGTTACTATTTTTACACGGTTTTTGAAATTTTGAACTGAAAACTTTTTTGCACGGTACGCATCCCCCGTTCTGTTTTTGTACCTTCATTTATCAGATTTGATGAATGCTGTAAACTGGGCGAGATATGTAGCAAATTTACTTTGGATGATCAATAAAATCCATAACAGTATGTAGTCAGAATAAACCAAGTGCTTATAACCATAACAGCGAAAATGATCAGCGCACTGAGGAATGCGAGGAAATGAAAGATAAACGGGGTAGTTTCAATTGAGCTGTCAATTGAATCATCAGTATTCCAGTATTATTTACCATCAATTAAACATATACCAATACATATATTCACCATATATAAAAATTGATGATAAAATTTCGACCGCGTTTTATAGATCGGACCATTTGAACTCCACAGAGTTTGTTTTGTATGGTTATTTTTCACGTTAAAAAGGTTTTTAAGACAAAGTTTGATGATAAAATTGATATTGCCGATTTCCTATTCATTTGGTTTTAGTTAAAAAAAAAAACAACACAGTAGCCGAATCATTTTTAAATCACAAAAATATTTAAATCACAATAGGCCATTTCAAAAGACGTTTCTAGTCAGCTGAATCGGAAGCCGTTTGATAGTTCTTCTATGAAAATGACTGGCCCGTGTTTGCACCGGTCCTCTACCCATGTAAACAAATGCATACACGGAACTGTCACATTAAAATAGCTTTTTCGTGTTTCGATATTGTTGCACTATTTTAAAACCTTGCTGTTGTCGCGCGTACACTTTGTACAATATCCTTGTTTTTTTTTTGAATATTCAACAAGAAAAAAAAATCTAGATTAAATATAATCAGGTCTCCTATAAGATGCTGCCACCACATTTCCTCCCACCGCAATATCTCAGCTGGTTTCAATTGGATGAAGCTGATTTTTCGTTTGTTACATTGTAGTAATGACCCGATTTTGTCAGCCCCCGATTTTGTCTACCCCCAATTTTATCTACCCCCGATTTTAGCACCCTTTTTGAGCTGATCTTTTTTTGCCCGATTTTTCAGCCTAAAATTTATATCTATTTTAATCAGATTAAACACATCTATACCGGCAATATTGAGTGCATAAAATCAATTATGACATTGGCCACGTCTATACAATCATCTAGTGACCGAAATTTTTAAATTTGAAATTTATAATAATTCTCGCGGAACATTACTAAAGGACCTATCTAACATTGAGAGGCTCTCTTTGTTTACTTTCTCTTTCATTAATAACCAGGGGGCCGGTATGATGGCCATATTTTGTTGCCTCTTATCGAATGCAAGCAGCGCTCACCAATACTATTACGCTATAAGCAATGCTGCTGGTGTGAATGTGGGAAAACGAACCTAGGCACACAAAATCTACGCATATTGTTCGTTATTATTTTCATAGCGTAGCTCGCGGTTTAAAATAAAAGTAAGTTTCATTTCTATTATCGTGAAAAGCACAACAAGTATTGTTTTCCTTCTTATGGTGTCGATTTTCATAATCAGAAAAACAATTATCACGATGATAACATTTCGCATCATAAGTTTCCAACCAATATCGATGCGCGGGATCGATGGCTAAATGCCATTGCTAACGCGGATAAAACCACTGATAAGAAAACCGAAGACTTTCAATGTACATTCTCACATATCAGCTTTGCGCATTTTGTCCCATTTTCACTCATACGGAAGGTAAACATTCAACAAATATATGAGTGTGCGTGAGAATTGCAACTGGAGTATAAATTTATGCTCCCGATAAGAAGGCACAACAAGACCTGTCAAATACCAAATTGAAAAACTATGATGTCATCCCTCTGTTAATAACTGAATCACATTAACCTCTTCTGTTGCGTTTTTTGTATGAAACGCTAGTCAAGGAAATTGACTTTCGATCTATAGTGAAAAACTTCCCAAAATCTTTAGTATTCCACTGTTATAATCGAAAGAGAACGAGAGAGAAGAGAATCTCTCATTTGTACATCAGGTATCAGGTATCAGAAGGCCGGCTCCAGAGGCACGTTCCCCGCCATTTGGGAGATTTGTGCCATCGCCATATTTGAGCCTATTTCATCATCTACCCGATGGGAGAGGAAAGGGAAGGGAAAGATGGGAGGAAATAGGAGTGGGATCCCTTGAAGAGGGAAAATCGCATAAGCGAATTAAGAGCATGTAGCTCCATACCACAATGGGTTTGAACAGCGCCCTGAAAAGGGCACTGCAAAACGCATGAGCGTAAAGGGAGCCTATAGTTCATTACCACAGCGGGTTAAGAATACCAGAAAGTCCTGAAGATTCAAGTTTCTGAAATCAGTTTCACGTTTCAAGTGTTTACCAAGTAATTGGAATCGCAATTACGCGAAAACTTGACAGTTACGTATAAGGTGATAAGAACTTCCATAATCGGAATTACAACTATCACACACAAATGTATCAACACACTGAATATTTGCCATGTGATAGTTGAGTCGGCAGTGGCCAGTCAAGGTTGTAACCAAGCGACTGCAATTCTGCTTTGACAGATTTGTTAAATACTTAGCCACCCTTGGGATGGCTCAGTAATGTACAGACGTCCACTCGTCCCGCGAAGGGAGTTGTGAGGAACATTTCCTATAAGCAAAGTAACAAGCAATTGTGAGATCACTCGAAACAAGGACATTTGTGTCCCAATTCACCGGAAGTGGAAACATCCAAATCACTAGGATTTCCAATGGACGGAGAAACTCCATGGAATTTGGTCACAACCAATTCCCAGTTTGTGGAGTATAACAAATGCAAAGTCTGTGAATTTACATTCTTATGTTCATACAGAGATGTAGCGATGATCAGATAATGATTCATCTTCTGATGCATGCCAATTCGTCAACTCGTGACTGATTCTATTCGAGCAGAGCATTATGTCTAACACTTCTTCTCTAGCAGATACCATGAAGGTTGGGGGATTTCCTACAATAAGTAATCCAAGATTTGAAGTACTTAAGCATTCCATCAGACTGGAGCTTCTCAAATTGATATCTGTGCTGATCTAGATGATGTGATGAGTATCAGCATCACTACCCACAAATCAGCAAAAGGCCTTTTCATAGGCAGTGAACGACAATTCGTTTGAAATCATCCATTGGGGATGATTCATCATGTGGTAAATACACCACGAAAGACGTATTTCCTATTGAGGTCACATACAGAAATATCAATTGTGACTGCACATACATCTCTGGTTGTTAACTCAGAAATGAGTGTAGCAACGTCAGCGCTATTTACGAGCACGCATGCACGAGGCATGGTACGCGAATTTGCCATTTCATGTTTCTGAAAGTAGCAAAAACTGGGTCCACTAGGTTTCCTAGATAAAAGTTTACAAAAGTAAGGTTTTTGAACTAGCGCCACTTGAGCTGTACCATTTGCATGAGCCTACAAAGATTGATCGTTGCTGACATTTTATGCTGCAGATCGGTATCTCTTAAAAGTCGCCAAAGGCGAAAAGCACATAATATACTGTGAAAAACGCATAATTCGAAACCATAGAGGTGAAAATTTAAACTAAATTACATTAAATGTATTAATAATCACACCCTTATTTAGCCTCAGGCTTGAGACTGAAGAAGGGCAGCCAATTATCTCGGAGAAACACAAGGTCACCTGCACCATTGCTCCGGGTAGCACAGGAAGGGCATAATACTGTAGAGGGCGCTCTGGAACTCCACAGGCTCCGTTTGCGGCTAGGTTTTATTTGACCCCCTAACCATTCATTCTTAGGCACGGTAAGCTTAAAGCCGTATGAATTAGGGGTCACCTGTGAGGTGGACTTTTACCACCGAAACAGGCAGTCCGTAGTGTTAATTCTTAGCCAGTTGAAACAACCGCTACCGACACTACGCGGCTATCTAGGCTGATCGGGAAAAGGAAGTATAGGTCCTTTAGTAATGTTCCGCGAGAATTATCCAAGAATTTGAACAATATTACCTTGGATAACGGTACATAAAAATGGAAATAAAAAAATGTTTCTTATTAACAAAATCATAAAATTTAGTCTTAAAGTTAAAATAAAACTTGAAACCAGTCGAAATTTTTTTGAAAATGCAAATGTTGCAAATCTTATATTTTTAAAACAAGTACAGTCACCCCACAGTTATGGATAGCACACAGATATGCATCAAAGTTGGATAAAACGGAGAATATCTCATCAAATAGAGTTGAAATTACGCAGAAATCATTTTTCCTACCTAATACATAAATCCATACAACATCGCAAACAGTTATAATACTCGTAAGCATATTGTTTTCGTCCGTAGGAAATAAAATGTCAAACACATTCATAGACGCGTTGATACATAACTGTGGGTATTGAAAACCATACCACAGTTATGAATCAAATATAAGCCGGTTCGGAAAGAAACGCCAAAACGTATGCTATCACTAAAGCACCATTCGTTTACCTCGCAGATAAATTGCTGTTATAGTGTTTTGCTCCATAATATGAGTCGATTTGATCCCACTGATCGACATCTGTGGGATGGACAACGTTTGAAATTTCTACAGAAATCGATACTTTTGCGTAAATAATCGCGAGTTTTGAGGTGTATTCCCGAAAACAACTATACTGTGCAGTGCCAGGGAGTTAACTTCGTTTTGTACAGCATCACCATGATTTATAACGAGTTTTTATTCAGAAAAATGACCCTTAGGTGATCCATAACTGTGGGGTGACTGTACTGCCACCCATAGCTCGTAACTATATAGTGTATTTTATTTTTAGAAAAATTTAAGTATGTTTAAAAAAAATAATTAAGCGATTTTTTGATTAAGCTGATAACATTGATCACCTATGTGAACAACGTTCGGTTATGTTGAAAATGTCGTAACTTATATCAATCATGGCCCCTGAAGCCGAATATGAAGGCCAAACGCTTACAAGTCATTTACTTTTTGAGATATTTAAGAATTAAAAAACACTTCGAACCATGGAATACGCCTAAATGTAGACAACTTCCTAAGGGAATTTTAAATCCTTAACAATAATTCAGTAATGTTGCCTAATTTAGCATACTTTTGAAAATGTTGACAACGGAATCGTTTTCGGCGATACCATCTTTGGTAAGAACCGCATTCTCCTTGCTCATATCATTTGCAGAACTTATGTGAGACATGAATCTTCGGTAGTTGCATCCTTAACCATTAAAATCATTGTTTCGAAAAGTTGCCAAATTTACGCATAAAGTAAACGCTATCTTCGCAAAATCTTCATTTTTATTAGCTTATGAATCATCAAAAATGATAATACGAACTTTTAACGAGATGAGTCATTCCGATCTATTTTATCCCGCCGATCAATACTACCCCGAATCACGGTACTAAACTTGTTCTGCGGTTATCTCAAAATCCTGTCCGCTTAGAAAGATGGCGTCTTCGGCAATGTTGTGTAATCAGCCAAGAGCTATCAATGACCGATCTAGTTGATTCTAAATTTTGTCACTAGGTGGCGCTTTTGTTTTGTGTATATTTCAGGATCATGACCAGTGTTGCATTTGAACGCGTTCAGTTTGCGTTCCAGTTCAAACTTTTGAACGAGGGATCAAATAGGCTTGAACATTGAGCAGTTCAAAAATTTGAACCCATGCGAGCTGAAAATTGAACGCGGAATGAAAACTGTCGTCATGGCAGACACACGACTTATTTCAATGTTGCAAAGTTTTGCAAAGATGTTTGGAAACATTTAAGGTGCCATATATTTGTAACGATTGAAATTCAATGTGTTATGATGTAGTGTTTTTCGTGTTTTCAGCTTCATTGTGCATTTTGAAGTGAACGGGCCGTTCTTGAGCAGGTGCAGAATCTTGCACGAGAGTTCAATGCTTACTAGGTTCTCGTGCAAAATAAGAACGCGTTCAGTTCACTTTTGGCTCGCGTTCAGTTCAAAATGCATCACTGATCATGACCATTTAGAAAAATGGCGTTTTCGGCTAAGTTTTTCAGTAGCTCAAGGGCTATCATTATTCTAGATAGGTAATTTGATATTTTGCCATTTGAAATTGAGCTACTGAGCAACTTCTCCGAAGAAGCCATATATCTGAGCGTTTAGGCTCCTCAAATATTCGCAACACAAAAAGCTAGTGAGCTCGATGATGATGATCAATCTCAAATTACTCGATCTTAATAATGATTGCTCTTTAGCTACTGAACATTTGAAGCTCACTTTCGCCGCCTGTTGG
The DNA here is from genome assembly GCF_002204515.2 of Aedes aegypti. Classification (NCBI taxonomy): domain Eukaryota; kingdom Metazoa; phylum Arthropoda; class Insecta; order Diptera; family Culicidae; genus Aedes; species Aedes aegypti. Next base: position 252,371,670 of record NC_035107.1, read on the forward strand.
CAAAATTTTAACTCAACTTGCTTAAACAATGATAGCCCTTAGTTACTGAACAACTTTGCCGAAGATGACATCTTTCTAAGTGGACAGACACCTGAGACATCTGCAAAACAAAAGTGAAAGATTTATGCTCCCTAACTAGTGACGCCAGGCGGTCTAATTCCGAATTAAATGTGGCACCACCAGATAGCGCGCCATCTTCAGAACAACTTTACTGAAGTTTCGAAATTACCTGGATTTTTAAATATACCGAGTTTTTAAGTAATAACCTTGTCAATCGTTCTGGTTGCCGCTCTAGTCGAAGAAAGGACTTATTAAAATTTTCAGATTTCTCTGAGACAACATAACCGATTTGTATGAGGTGAGTAGCTCCTTATTAACTGACATTGTATAACCCACATTTTATATTTTTAATAATATGACTAACTACAAAATAGCGGTCAACGCAATTTTATAAAAAGAGTGTCGGTCCCTCAAGGAACATTGAAATAGCTTTAAACTCAGATGACCAAAGATCAGTGTCGACACAGATTCTAAAAATATGTACGGAGCGGTTTTGATCTACAAAAGCTGCCGGTTTATCAATTTCGTTATCATAATCAAATAAAAGCCAAGCATGGTCCGTTCGATCAATACCGTTTTGATTCATATTACGGACACTTAAGGCCCCAGTGAAGCGTTACTCATCAAAAAGCATATAAAATATATCAGTTTGTATGATTCCTCAGCGTCATCGAGCCTGAAAAGCCCTTAGCTTTCGAATGCTGGCTCAAGATTTTGATTCCGCAACATGAATAATTTTAAATATATGAAAATGTGTGGACTTCCTATGATTCTTATTCCGGACGCTTCCTTACTTTTGCCTTGATTTCCGGACACTTTGATTCCAATTCCGGACAGCTCATGAAAATCATAAATAGAGAAGTCAAATGATCGATTGAAATCGTCAAACCACTAAACAGACGTCTAAGGCAGATGGGCATTGTAAATTTTCATGGATATTCATGTAAAATGCTTATTAAAACAAGCTTCGAAAATGCGAATTTTTGAACGGCAAAAATTGAAACATTTCGTGTGAAATGTTTCCCATACAAAGAAGAGTGTCCGGAATTAAAAGCTGTCCGTAATATGAATCAAAACGATATATGGGAATAGATTTTCTGTATGTTCTTTTATTTGAAAATCAATTCCATCAAATCTTGGCGTGAAGTGAATACAGTAATGTCCCGATTTTGTCAGCTCCATGTTGCATTTAGGGTAGACAAAATCGGAAGAGAGCTAAAATCGGGGAAAATTTTTTTCGTCTGGTTTCAAGTTTTATTTTAAGTTAAGTATTTAGTTTTATGATTTTGTTTATATAAACATTTTTTTTGTACTGTAATCCGAAGTAACATTCATATGTTTCTTGAATAATTATTAAGAATTTCAAAATTTCGGTCTTCAGATGATTGTATAGACGTGGCCATGGCAGCAATTGACTTTATGCACCCAATATAGCCAATATAAACGTGTTTAGTCTAATTAAAATAAATAATAATTTTTATGCTGACAAAATTGGGAAAAAAAGGATGCTGAAATCGGGGGTAGACAGAAAATAGGGGGTGAATTATTTTAAAAATATGTTTAAAAAGTTCTGTGGACAAGAAAATTTTATATTTCAAAGCGCAATTGTCAAATAATAATCAACGAAAATTGAAAAAAAAAAGAAAATAGTGTGTTTTGAAAACATCTGCACTAAACGTCAATTTTACACATTTTATAAAAAAATAACATTTTTCATAAATTGATCTGGCGATATCTCTGAACGATGTTTTAGAAAGTTGATTTGTTCTACCAAAGGGTTCGTTCTGACTGTTCCAGCTAAGATTTTATACTGGGACACCCTAAGGACATGCTGCTATGGGCCGTGCACCCAAGTTTGGACCGACCCTGCCAGGCGGTGGGTCGGTTGGTAGAAGGTCGTAAGGGCCCTTCTCTAGAAGTACAGCATTGCGCACTGTTTGCTTTATATACAAACACACAGGAGACGGATTCTGTGATGGTCAGTTGTACATTTAATCATGATAAAATTGGCCTGTTCCACACGCTGTGACAAAACAGACTGGGACCACGATGACGATGATGATGATGATGATTATATTGAGACTACGCCATTGCAGATCCGGAACATCAAATATTCTGGAGAAGTGCTTCAGTACAAGTACAAGAGAAGTGGGTGCAGAGATGTGGCTGGCGAGCAGAAAATGCATTGGATGCTTCAACGGAGAGTGGATGGAATAGATTCGATCTGAAAACGGGATTGTGACAGCACTGGGATATAATCTCAGTATTCACTCGTGTTTACCCGGGCAAGGCATGGAAAACATCGATTAGGCTGAACAAATATGGTCTGGTCTGTTTTTGTAACATTTCGATAATGATGTACGTAATGAAGGCACGTATATGTAGGTGTGGTGTTCACTACCTTTTGATTCGATATTTGAAGGTATTGTCTGATACTACTTCTAAGAACGTTGATATCAACATTATTTGGCATTAGACGATACACATGGCTTTGTTTTGAATCGAAATATATTGTAACTGCTGTCCTGTGGTCATCAATTTCAAATTTAAAAAAGCTTCTTCTTCTTGGCATTACGTCCTCACTGGGAAAGAGCCCGCTTGTCAGCTTAGTGTTGTAATGAACACTTCCACAGTTATTAACTGAGAGCTTTCCTTGCCAAAGTTGCCATTTTTGCATTCGTATATCGTGTGGCAGGTACGATTACTCTATGCCCAGGGAAGTCGATGAAATTTACATTATGAAAAGATCCTGGAATGACCGGGAAACGAACCCACACACCTTCAGCATGGCTTTGCTTTGTAGGTATCCTCAGAGAAGAACAGTCCTTCGAAAAGTTTTGCTTCCTGGAATTCCAAACAACTTTGAAGCATTTTGTATAGATGTTTCCAAAAAATATGTTTAACATTTAACAGACGATGTAGAATAACAGTGATCCATTCTGCCTCACTGTTCCCTATTTTCATTCACCAGCAACTGATAATTTTCCGAATGAATACTCCGCAACACGTTTCCTCCGCTGGATGCCGCTGCACAACTGCAAACAAGAGCTTAGCATGTCCTTGCAGTAAATGAAATACTGAATAAATAATCATTTCATCACGCGGAAGAACGGAGAACGGACGTAATTTGCAGCAGCTTGAATGAACGATGTACTCAGAGAGAATCAGCGCCTGATTGGAAAACAAGCTTAGATTGTGGCCACTGAGAAGGAAACCGGATTTGACCTTACACGGAGACATGGTTGTGCGAACGAGCACATGTTTGCACAAGTTATGACTGGAGGTGACGGACGGGTTCTGCCAAAGGAAAGCAGCTTGCCTAGGAATTGTGGTTGGGATGCTTGGCAAAATGTGCTCTGGTTTGCGAAGATGACCTAGAAAAACAAACCCGCCTTGAATGGCTCCATAACCTTCCTAGATTAGCATAGGTATGCTTTTCCTATTCTATAAAAAAGCTGTGATTTGAATAAACAAACTGAGTCCTTAAAGAAACGTGGAAAATGGAACCTTCAAAGATTTTCATCACGTTATTATGTCATGTGACGATTCATTTGGAACTTAGCCTGTTTTCAGAGCATTTTGGTAATTACTGAACTACGCCTAACCATGCTTATTTCATCATCAGAATATGTAAGTATGATGCTCTGTATTCGGAATGGTTAGCACTACGTTTACGTTTCAAGACTAAAACGAGACATTTTGTGGAAAACTCCCACAAAGTCGGCTGGAAGCAGAAAATATTTGGGGCTAGCCCTGACGACTTGATTAAGCTGTTTTCGTTCCCAACTCAGAGGAAAGTCCTTCACTAAACTGACGAAGGTTGAAACCTCAGACTCCATCACCGAGAACCGGCACTCAAACATGAGGTCACAAGTGCTTCATGGAAGGGAACTGCAATTAATTTCAAAAGCTACACCGCTGTTCTTATGCCATACTCTGGCTGGAGCAGAGTAAAGTTAAACGCAACTTCAAAGGACTGCTGTCTGTTTAAACGTACTGAAATGTGGGTGGATGGCTTTTGACGTGGGTGCTTTTCATCAACTTCGATAACAGGAAATGGGATAATAGAACGAGGCATGAAACGAAAGATAAATATCCATAAGGTTTACATTGTTGCTATAAGCAAGCTGTTCTTACTTGTGAACTTTATGGAGGCATTTGTAGCCTCAATGTGGCGAAGATAAGGAACCGAACAGCCACTGGAAATAGGAGTAGTTGTTAGTTTTACGACATATTGCTCACACTGTTTGTGCTAATCACACAACTTGGAATGACATCGTCGCCACACGTTACTCGGTTTGGATTGGTTTGGTTTATAGCAGTTGTTTCTTTTCGCTTACCCCACAAAGATGAATCAAAACATATCCACTGAGGACATCTTTGTGTCAAATGCGACTTAAATTACGCTCATTTATATTTATCCGCATCGATTTATTTTCATTCGGCGTCAGCAAACATACTTTTTCAGATAGTCGCCACACAAGGACTCTAAGTCAGAAACTGTGTGTCGTCGCTTCGGTCTGTGGGTGCTGTTCAAGTTCTTTGAAATATGGCTTTCATTACAAGTCACCGCCAGATGGTGTTTCGGCATTCATTGGAATGTTGAACTAAAAAGGTACCCAAGCCGGTTGTCATCCGATGGCTGAATACCCGACCAGTGGATTTGAACAAAATAAGTATCACAATTATATCAGAATTTGTAACAAATGAAAAAACATGTTTTAGTTTTTGTTAGAAGCACTTTGAGTAGGTTCAGATTATTATTATATAGTTTAAAAATAATACTACAACAAAAGGTATTGTAATTTGTGTAAATTAAATACAAAATTATAACACAATTTATTATAAAGAATCTGAGAGTACTTGTTTATACATGGGAAGCTTCATTTTATAATAATGTAAAATAAAATTTTGTTTTAATTCAACACAATGAGTTTTGTTTTCGTTAACTTATAAACAGTTCAATTATAACATATTTTGTTTTAATGTAATTAAAGGTAGATAAAATATTTGTTTTTTTACCAACTGACTAGCTAAAATTATAACATATTTTAAAAGACAATTTACACCGTCTTCAGCCAAAGGCTGCACAGACTGAACACAATCACTAACATTAGGCAACGGACAACACGAAACACCCAGTGGCCCAGTGATGAATTTTTCGTTTGACGAAAAGTTTCCACCGACTGGAGCGGGAATCGAACCCACACCTCGTGGCACAATACGCCTAAACGACTGACGCCGCTAACCGCACGACCACGAAAAAATGTGCTAAATAACGGGGTCCTAGCCACACCCCTAGGTTTCAACTCAGATTTTGGGTAAATTATGTTTTCCGTGTACCTTCCGATGTGTCTTAAAGGAACAACTCCTGTAGCTATGTTGTCATGATTCTACCCCATTACCCCGAATGCTATTTCCCCGAATCCCATCATCCCGAATTCCATTACCCCGAATGTACCATTACCCCGAATTCCATCACCCCGAATGCTATTTTCCCGAATTCACAATTATTTTGACATGATGATATTGATGACATTTCCCCATGATTTTGGAATTCGCGGTAATGTCATTCGGGGTGATGGGTCGTTCGGGGTTTTGGAATTCGGGGTAATGGCGTTCGGGTTAATGGCATTCGGGGTAATGGGATTCGGGGTAATGGGGTAGAATCGTTGTCATATTCACCAAAATGATTTGAGTGAGCGAATTTGATGAATAGCGCGACAATTTTTGTTGCATAGGATTCTTCGAATGTAGCGCGGTTGTTACACCATGGCCAGATTTATTTCTCGAACGCGCGCACGCACGGAAAAAAAATTAACAATTGTATTTGAACACTACGAAAAAAGGTCATAAAATAACTAAAGTTTATGCATTAATGATTATTTTCTATTCTTCTTTCACTTATTCTGGGATTCTTTCGGAAGTTCATCTAAGACAATAAATTGAATCATTTTAGGATGTATCAAGAAATTCCACAGCTCTCTTTTTTTTCTGAAAATCCTCCTGAGATTCTTCGGAAAATCTCTCTGAGATTCTTCCTGGAACCTCTAAGCAATTCTTACAAAAACTTCCTGAAATCTGTTGTTTTTTGCGGTAATCCTCCTATCTCGAGCTGTCCCGTCCAAAAATAATTTATGGACTTTACTTCTGGAACTCCTCTTGCAATTTCTTTTTAATACTACAGAAAATCTTTCAGAGATCTTCTAAGAATTTCTGAGAGATTCTCCCAAAAACCCTTTTTGGGATTCTTCCAGAAATCTCTCGGAAATTCCGAAAACGAAATTATTGCGACAACGAAAATGTCATGCCAATTTTCTTATAATGTTTAGAATCAAACCAAAATTTCAGGGTAGTTTTATACATATATTTACTTCAAAAATCAAAAGAAAAGTTAATCGATGAAGCCTTGAGTGTAAAATTGAAGGCATTTTTGCTTGATGCCCTCCATAAAAGTCTTTACAGTGTCATCCGGTACCAGTTCCTCATTTTTTTTTTTATTTTCTGAACATGTCCTTCTCGTCTTTGACTGTCTTCTTGCTCTTCCGAAATTCCCGCTTCATTGTTGCCCAGTACTGCTGCACCGAGCGCAGCTCCAGACAGTTTGGCGGATTCATGTCCTTTAGAACAAAATTGACAGAATTGGCCTCATACCACTCCATGACACTTTTACACTATTCTGCATGATGCCAAATCTGACCAAAATAGCGGAGCTTCGTCATGCTGCTGCAAGAACGGCAAAAGGCGCTTCTCGAGGCACTCAGTTTTGCTTTAATCATCCACTTCACCTTTCCCTCCGTCTTTTTGTTCTCCGGTCCCGGTTTTCTTCCAGCTCCTTTGCCGTTGTTCAACGTCAACTGCTCCTGGAACCGCTTCAACACTCTGGAGACGGTTGAATGGTGAATGTTCAACATTTTTCCCAACTGCCAGTGCGACAGGTCAGGAAATTCCAGGTGTTTGGAAAGAATTTGTTCTCTCGACTCGCGTTGGTTCACCTCCATTTTCGTTGAATCGAAAAACACGACTTCGAGTTTGACAGCATGTAAACAATACACATCAATGAGAAAGTGTGCTAAATTTGGTTAATTTTTACCCAATGGTAGAAAAGTTATGCCCTGTTGAATGTGTCGCAATAATTTCGTGTTCACCCTTTAAGTTTCTTTCGGAAACCCTTCGCTATAAATACTTCCGGAAACCATGTTGAAATTCCTCCAGATATCTCTTGGAAATTTGTTTCACAATGGAAATAAAAAAAAAAACAAAATTACTATAGAGATATTTTCTTCAGAATTTCCTCTGAAATTCTCCCGAAAACTCCTCAGACATTTTTTGGAAATCCTTCTGGCCTTATTCTAGAAATCCTTCTCAATTCTAACGGAAATCCTGTTGAAGTTTTTCCAAAAATCTGGGAAAATTTCGAATATTCGTTTGGAATTCTGATATTCTGATACAATCTTTCTGTGATTCGTCAGGAAATGTCCTTGATTTTTTTTACTTAGTTAAACTTCTTGGCAGCCCTCTGAGACTCTTGAAAAATATGCCCGAGATTCTTACGGAAATCTTTCAAATACTCTTATAAAGGATGCTCTGAAATAGTTCCGTAAATTCCGTTTGAAATTCTTCCGTAAATCTTTCTGGAGTTCTTCCGGAGATCGCTCTGAAATTCCGGAAAATTTTCAGAAATTCTTCCGGATGTCTTGATAAATTCTTCCAAAAATCCTGTGAATTTCCTAAAAATCTTACAGGTATTCTTCCGAAACAACTTCTGGGATTTTTTTTGGATACCACTATGGAATACAACCAAAAATCCTTACGTAATTCTTCCAGAAATCCCCCCAAAACTCATTCAGAAATCTCTCTGTGATTGTTTCGCAAATTATCCCAGGACTCTCCCAGAATTCCTTCTATTTACCAAAAAAATTGGAAAAGGATTTTCAGAAGAATTCCAGAAAGATATTCGGAAATACCAGTACGATTCACGGTAGAATCCCAGAAAAACTTCCGTTAGCATGATATCTGAATGATATGGTATTTCCAGATGAATCTCAGTAGCTTTACGGAAAAGCAGGAAAATACCCGAAAAAAAATCCGGAAGTATCTTTGAAAGATATTATGAAGCTTTTCAGCAAGATTTCAGGAAGAAATCCAGGAGTATTCCTGAAGAATCCTGAAGAAAGTTCCATGGAATAATCACACGGAGATTTCTTGAAAAACTTAGGATGAATGCTCAGAATCATCCTAGAATTAACTCCGAAAGAATCTTCGAAAAAAAAAAATCTAGTGGGAAGTATTCAGAGGATCCTCAGAAAGTTTTCCGATAGAATCCCATAAACTTTGCCGAAAGATTTATCCAAAGATATTCAGAAGAGTTTCAACAGGATTTTCGGAACAGTATCAGAAGTATTATTACAAGAAAATATTACAGAGGCATTTAAGAATAATTCCAGAAGGATTTTCGAAAGTATCCTCAAGAGATATCCGAAGATATTCCAAAAGGATTTTCGAAAACATCTCAGTCGATGTTCGTTAGAATCCAGAGCCATTATAGTAAGAACTCCAGGAGTATTACTGGGATAATTTAAGAAACATTTTCAGAATAATCTCAGAGTTCGGAGGAATTCCAGAAGAATTTCTATTAGAGCCCAAGAAAATCTTTGGAAGAATCCTGTGAAAATATCCGGTATTGCATCGTACTTCCGATAAAAGCAAAAAAGCGGAAAAAAAATCTAACAATTTAATTCCCAGGATTTTAAAACAAATCCCGAGGAGATACACGCAAAAACCACAGAAGGATTTCTGCAAGAATCCCAAAATTATGTTCAGAAGAATCACAGAGGGATATCTAGAAGTATCCTAGAAGTAAGGTTCTTTGAAATTGTTAGAAAACATCTCAGAGCGATATCTTCAAGAATTCTGGGATATCCAGAAGAACTTAGAGATATATCTGAAAGAATCCCCGACATCATCATTATTGCCAAGCAAAACACGCGAAAACAGAAAAGAAAAACAATCACACCGATAACGCGTCGAGACGAATCCGCTTGTTTTGGGCTTTTTCAAGCACTGCCCAGCAGAACACGCGAAAAAAGAAAAGAAAAACAGTCACACCGAAGACGTGTCGCGACGAACCCGCTTATTTTGGGCTTCTTCAAGCACTGGTTAGCAAAACACGCAAAATAAGAAACGAAAAACAATCACACCGATGAAAATTTGGGCTGATTTGGGCTTCTTCAAACACTGCCCAGAAAAATACGCGAAAAACGAAAAAAAAAATCACTCCGATGACGCGTCTAGACGTACCCGCTTGCTTTGGGCTTCTTCAAGCACAGCCCAGAAAAACACGCGAAAAAAGAAAAGAAATACAATCACACCGATGAAGCGTCGAGATGAACCCGTTTGTTTTTGGCTTCTTCAAGCACTGCCTAGCAAAACACGCGAAAAAAAAGAAACACAGTCACACCGATGAAGCGTTAGGACGAACCCGCTTGTTTTGGGCTTCTTCAAGCATTGTCCATCAGAACACGTGAAAAAAAACAATCACATCGATGACGTGTGGCGACGAACTCGCTTATTTTGGGCTTCTTCAAGCACCCTGGGCAGTGCGTAAAAAACGCGAAAAAAAAAGAATGACAATCACACCGATGACACGTCGAGACTAACTCGCTAATTGTGGGCTTCTTCAAGCACAGCAAAACACGCGAAAAAAGAAAAACAGTCACACCGATGACGCGTCGAGACGAACCCGCTTGTTTTGGGCTTCTTCAATTACTCAGCAAATTTAGCTTTAATTCATTTAGGAAAAAAAATCACAATGAGTTTCGTTTTTGTCTGATTTGAACATTGTAAGTTTGTTTTTTCAAATATAACACATTTTCTTCCAATTTCATTCAATGTAAATTTTATTATAACTTTGTTGTTATTTCTTCTGACTAGTCAAAATTGTCATCAAAAGGTAAAAAACGTGATGATTTATGAATTCTATTACAATAGGGTTCTAAAGCCGTATCTCAGTTTTGTATCCAAACACTTATGCCTACGTCAGAAATACTCGGTTAATTTGAAGTAATTCGGAAGAAATTTGTTTGTGCACACGCCATTTGAAGTTTATGTGGCAATTACTATGAATAAGGCAAAGCTTTTGAGTTCAGTCCTCTAACTGCTCGAAATAATAATCTATGGAATAGTGAACACACTCTTCTCATGTGAAATCTTCCCAGCTACAACTTTGCCGAAGACCACATTTTGATGGGACGAAAGGATAATTTGTTATTATAGATAACAAAGTCTAAACCATGATGAGATGATCATTCACTTACTTTTAGAGCAACACTGTTTTTTGCTGTAGCCTGGATTACTTTGATCTATTCTAACCACCAGGAGCACCACTGTTGCAAATGCATACCTAGTTTATGATTACGAATAGCAATTTATCCTAACGTCCAATCAAAATGTGATCTTCGGCAAAGTTGTAGCTGAAAGGATTTCATATCAGAAGATTGTGTTCACTTTTCTATAAAACATTATGACGAAGAGATAGAGGGTTGACCATGAAAGCATGGCGTTTTCCATAGTAGTCTCCATATAAAGTTCAAATGGCCTGTGCACAGTCAAATTTCTTCCGATTCATTTCAAACTTTGGGAGGATGCTATATACCATAATATAAGTCGTTGAAGCATAGGGGAGCCAAAATTTCAAAATTTGCATCACTCTAGTGTACTCCCTTGGGTGAATTAGGCTTTCCGTATATCTTCCAGAATATCAGATAGGAACAACCCTAGTGTTAAAAAGCAAAACCCCAGTGTTATATTTTTTTGTCAGCGATGTGAACATTAAACATGATCAATAGTGTCAGCAATTAATTTTAATCGATTTTTTTTTAATTGAAGATAATTCTGAACGATTTTTAATTTGAGCAGAAAAAAATGCCAAAATTGTTGCAAGAATATACTGTTTAGTGTTATTGAATGAAAACAAGATTTCATTAAAAATTTCAAGGATCCTATTGTGTTTCAATCCACTGGTCGGGTATGTATAGAAAGACCATCCCACGTTCGGTTCCACTCGAGACCGTTCTCCACACGCACAGACTGGAGCGCCGGCAACGATTGGAATCGGTATTTATTCCTTAACACGTTTCACATGTATTCATATGGACGTGATATCTGTACTGATGTGGTTTGTCGGGCGGATGGCGGTTAGGGAGCTTGACTTCCTTCGGAGAGTAGGTAATAGTGTTGGGCAGCTTACACAATGCGAAAGGGAAGTTGTGACGAAGAACAATATCAATTAGATCGTTAAAAATGCAAATGTTTGATGCTACAGTAAAGATAATTGTGACGACTATAAGAGAGCAGTTGAACAAAAACAGTGATTTATATGCAAAGCATTACTTGTCTGAACTTGTTTCCGTTATGGAGACAAAATTTTCATCATTCCCATAAATTTGGACTGAGAACATTGTTGCTGAAAAGCCTCCATCAGATTCACTCACTTTCACGAGAAAGGCATCACTTGTTTTTGAGAAAACGTGATCTGTTCGTTTGAAAATGAGGTAATTTGAACTAATGGAGATTTTTAAGAGAGAAGGTGAAACAAAACTGTTCCTATAAACTTTATAGGATCTGAGCGAGACAATTTAAAGATTATCTCTATCTGAAATTGACTGCGTAAACAAGCAACAACGGGTATACCATGTCGGTTCTAGATAATTGTTTGAATTAACATAAGCTCTGACCCTTCATCAATCCAGCAACGGACAAGTTTCTGAGAAACTTTTGGGATCACAAGACTGAAACAAATAAAACATGTCAATTCGGGGAATACGTATCGTTCGCTGTCCTTTACATGCTAGTTAATCCGGGTCTTTTCAAAACTGCAGATGATTTCGGTTCTCTCTTCGTCTTGTCTGAAGATTGGTGTTCTTATAAATTATCTGGTACTGACTTAGGTGGACCCAACCTGTCCCTTCTAACGATTTGCAGTATCATACTATGGTACAGTTACTTCTGAGAATCATGTGGACTTATCTGGGCGGATTAAGTTTCTCTATCGGATCCAAATATTGTTCTGAATATTTTGTGTTGGAATGCTCGTTCATTGAATGATAAAAAGGACGAGCTTTTTAATTTTCTAAAAGCTATTAATATACAAGTTAATTTGCCTCAAACTGACTCGTGAAAATTGAGTCAAAAAAAAGTAAAAAAATGTGTCATTGATGACATTAGTGTCAAACATCGGAGTAATTCGCAAAGTAATTTCAATGGCAGAATTTTGTTTATGGCTATTCAGCATATTCACCAATTCAATACCCCGATGCCCTACTTATATTTCCTCTTCTAGAAATCCTTCCGACTTTAGTCATCTTTGTAGCCAATTGGTTACTCTTGCTGATTTTGATTCTGATCATGTCCCTATTACGTTTCAAATATCCGATGAAACGATTCTCAATCTTATCAGCTCCACTTCTAATTATTTTCGAGCTGACTGAAATATATATGAAACATATATTGACTCTAATCTTGATGTTAACATTTCTTTACAAACAAAACTTGATATTGACAATACTCTTGAAACTTTAACAAATTCCACCGTTGAAGCAAGAAGCATTGCAATTCCAAAATGCAAAGTAAAATTTGAATCCGTGATTATAGACGATGATCCTAAACTTGATCCGTCTCAAAAACGGGAGGAGACGTCAATTTCAACGCACTCACAATCCTGCTAAGAAAATTATATGGCAGGATCTGCAGAAAGAAATTAAAAAAAACGATTTTCTCCATTAAGAAACAAAAATTTGGCTCGAAGCCTTTTCGGAAATTATCTAAAACTTTGGAATAAAAACTTCAGATCCTCAGAAGCCAATCTCGACAATGAAAGATGAAAACACATTATTACTAACTAATTGCGAAAAAGCTCAAAAACTTGCGATGCAGTATGAAAGCGCGCAATTTTAATTTAAGACTTACTAGTCCAGGCACGGTAAATGGCTGGGCATGGCGTACCATTGGTACCTCGCGTACCTACAGGAATAAAATAGACCCCATTGTGTGGTCCTTAGCCTCTTGCCCAGCAACTCCTATCCCTACCTCCTCGTGGTACTGGCCGGGGTACGAGTAACCTTGGGGAAGATCGGGTAACCAACCCCCGGTGGGAACTTTGGTCGTATGCTGACAGGGAAGGGGGGGTTTGCTTCTGCAAACCTTGAGCGTCTGTACTCCATGTTAGGAGCGGCTCACAACAGCGTCTGTTCCCCATGTCAGGGGCGGCTGATCATCGTCCGAGTGCCAGAGAAGGACTCTAAGCTAAACTGCGCACTATGGCCCTCCGAACATATAGGGGGAATGGTCCTCCGGAAATCTAGGGGGTTGGTGTCAGGCCCTGCAAGCCAGCCGTAAAAATACACCAGCACAGGAACGTCAACGAGAGAATACGGACCGGAACAATCGGCAAAGACCACAGCGACGAAAATGGACTTGCGATTGGAAACTCGGTACGTGGAACTGCAAATCTCTCAACTTCATCGGAAGCACACGCATACTCTCCGATGTACTGAAGATCCGCGGTTTCGACATCGTAGCGCTGCAGGAGGTGTGCTGGACAGGTTCGATGGTGCGAACGTTTAGAGGTAATCATACCATCTACCAGAGCTGCGGCAACACACGTGAGCTGGGAACAGCTTTTATAGTGATGGGTGATATGCAGAGGCGCGTGATCGGGTGGTGGCCGATCAACGAAAGAATGTGCAAGTTGAGGCTCAAAGGCCGGTTCTTCAACTTCAGCATCATAAACGTGCATAGCCCTCACTCCGGAAGCACTGATGATGACAAGGACGCATTTTACGCGCAGCTCGAACGCGAATACGACCGCTGCCCAAGCCACGACGTCAAGATCATCATAGGAGACTTAAACGCTCAGGTTGGCCAGGAGGAGGAGTTCAGACCGACGATTGGAAAGTTCAGCGCCCACCGGCTGACGAACGAGAACGGCCTACGACTGATAGATTTTGCCGCCTCCAAGAACATGGCCATTCGCAGCACCTACTTCCAGCACAGCCTCCCGTATCGATACACCTGGAGATCACCACTGCAGACGGAATCACAAATCGACCACGTTTTGATCGATGGACGGCACTTCTCCGATATTACCGACGTCAGAACCTATCGTGGCGCTAACATTGACTCCGACCACTACCTGGTGATGGTGAAACTGCGCCAAAAACTATCCGTCATTAACAATGTACGGTATCGACGCCCGCCTCGGTATAACTTAGCGCGACTGGCCCAACCGAACGTCGCTGCCGCATACGCGCAGCATCTCGAGGTAGCGTTGCCGGAAGAGGGCGAGCTTGACGAAGCCCCTCTTGAGGACTGCTGGAGCAACATAAAAGCAGCCATCAACAACGCAGCCGAGAGCATCGTCGGGTACGTGGAAAGGAGGACATGTGACGATTGGTTCGACGATGAATGCAGGCAGGTTTTGGAGGAGAAGGATGCAGCGCGGGCTGCAATGCTGCAGCAAGGAACGCGACAAAACGTGGAGCGATATAAAAGAAAACGAAAGCAGCAAACCCGCCTATTCCGGGACAAAAAGCGCCGCCTGGAAGAAGCGGAATGTGAAGAAATGGAACAGCTGCATCGTTCACAAGAAACGCGAAAGTTCTACGAGAAGCTTAACGCATCCCGAAAAGGCTTCGTGCCGCGAGCCGAAATGTGTAGGGATAAGGACGGAAGCATCTTGACGGACGGACGTGAGGTGATTGAAAGGTGGAGGCAGCACTACGATGAACACCTGAATGGCACGGAGAACACAGGCGCCGAGGGTCACGACAGCGGAGGAAGTGGCTACGTCAGCACGGCGGATGAAGGAAACCAACCTGCCCCCACATTGAGGGAAGTTAAGGATGCCATCAACCAGCTCAAGAATAACAAGGCCGCTGGTAAGGATGGTATTGGAGCTGAACTTATCAAAATGGGCCCGGAGAGGTTGGCAGCCTGTCTGCACCGGCTGATTGTCAAAATCTGGGAAACAGAACAGCTGCCGGAGGAGTGGAAGCAAGGGGTCATATGCCCCATCTACAAGAAGGGCGACAAACTGGAATGTGAAAACTATCGTGCGATCACTATCCTGAATGCCGCCTACAAAGTGCTATCCCAGATTATCTTCCGTCGTCTATCACCAATAACAAATGAGTTTGTGGGAAGTTATCAAGCTGGTTTCATCAACGGCCGCTCGACAACGGACCAAATCTTCACTGTACGGCAAATCCTCCAGAAATGCCGTGAATACCAAGTCCCAACGCATCACTTGTTCATCGATTTCAAAGCGGCTTATGATAGCATCGACCGCGAAGAGCTATGGAAAATAATGGACGAGTACAGCTTTCCCGGGAAGCTCACAAGACTAATAAGAGCAACGATGGACGGTGTGCAGAATAGCGTGAAGATTTCGGGTGAACATTCCAGTTCGTTCGAATCCCGCCGGGGACTTCGACAGGGTGATGGACTTTCGTGCCTGCTGTTCAACATCGCGCTAGAAGGTGTCATGCGGAGAGCCGGGTTCAATAACCGAGGTACGATTTTCACAAGATCCAGCCAATTTGTTTGCTTCGCGGATGATATGGATATTGTCGGCAGAACATTTGGAACGGTGGCAGACCTGTACACCCGCCTGAAACGTGAAGCGACAAAAGTCGGCCTGATGGTGAATGCGTCAAAAACAAAGTACATGCTGATAGGCGGAACCGAGCGCGACAGAGCCCGCCTGGGAAGCAGTGTTACGATAGACGGGG
Organism: Aedes aegypti; assembly: GCF_002204515.2. NCBI lineage: Eukaryota > Metazoa > Arthropoda > Insecta > Diptera > Culicidae > Aedes > Aedes aegypti. The sequence goes on from NC_035107.1 coordinate 252,387,518, forward strand.
ATACTTTTGAGGTGGTTGATGAGTTCGTCTACCTCGGATCCTTGTTAACGGCTGATAACAACGTTAGTCGTGAAATACGGAGACGCATCATCAGTGGAAGTCGCGCCTACTATGGGCTCCAGAAGAAGCTGCGGTCGAGAAAGATTCACCCTCGCACCAAATGTACCATGTACAAAACGCTTATAAGACCGGTGGTCCTCTATGGACATGAAGCATGGACCATGCTGGAAGAGGACCTGCAAGCACTTGGAGTGTTCGAACGAAGGGTGCTTAGGACGATCTTTGGCGGAGTACAGGAAAACGGTGTGTGGCGGCGGAGAATGAACCACGAGCTCGCTAGGCTCTTCGGCGAACCCAGTATCCAGAAGGTTGCGAAAGCCGGAAGGGTGCGCTGGGCAGGGCATGTTGCAAGACTACCGGACAACAATCCTGCAAAGATGGTGTTTGCGTCGAATCCGGTTGGCACAAGAAGGCGAGGAGCACAGCGAGCGAGGTGGCTTGATCAGGTGCAACAAGATCTGGAGAACGTGGGCCAAAATCGAAGTTGGAGAGACACAGCCATGGACCGAGTAAATTGGCGTAACATCGTTAACGAGGTTTTATCAAATTAATTGATGTAATACCAACTAAATAAAATAAATAATAGTCCAATATAAAATCAAGTTACTTAGGAACTCGAAAACATTCTCAATCAAGAGAACGTTTTCGAAAATTTCTGGGAGACTGATTTGGAAGAAGTGACAATTATTAAAAAAAAAAAATAAAGAATATGAAATCCCCTGGCGATGATGGAATTTTTAACATCCTCATCAAGAATCCTCCAGAAAGAAGCTTATCATTTTTAGTTGATATATTTACCAAATGTTTCCAGTTGGCATGTTTTCCTGACAAATGGAAAAATGCCAGAGTTGTACCAATTTAAAAACCAGACAAAAATCTTACAGAAGATTCGAGCTATCGTTTAATCAGTTAGCTTTCCTCCATCAGTGAACTTTTTGAAAATGTTATTTTGAACTGAATGATGGTCCACATCCATGAAAACTAAATTTTTGCCACTCATCAACTTTTACGTGTAACAAATTTGAATCGTTCCAGCAAATCTGAAAGCTATTCTACTGGTCTTGCTCTTCTAGACATAGAAGAAGCATTCGACAAGGTTTGGCACGAAAGCTTGATTGTAAAATTTGGAAAACTTTAATTTTCCAACATACATTGTTGAAATAATTCAAAGTTATCTGTCAATCGTATACTTCAGGTTAATTATCAGAACTCCAAGGTTGATAGACTTCTTGTTAGAGTTGGTGTACATCAAGGCAGCTTTTCGGGACCAATATTATACAATATTTTCACATCTGACTTACCTGAGTTACCTCAGAGAGGTCAAAAATCTTTATTTGCGGATAACACAGTCCTCTTCGCCAAAGGATGAAATTTGCGTGTCATCTGAAGTAGATTGCAAAAAAGATTGGATTTTTTTTTCGTACTTGTAAAATTGGAAGATTTCTCCTAATGCTTTCAAAACTCAACTAATAATATTCCCACATAAACCAAAAGCTCTTTATTTGAAACCTTCAAGTAGACATGTTGTCACGATGAGAGGGGTTCCCATAAATTGATCAGATGAAGTTAAGTATTTAGGGTTCATGCCAGATAAAAAAATAACTTTCAAAAATCACATTGAGGGCATTTAAATCAAATGTAACAAATATCTCATTAACAGAAAATCAAAACTTAAGAACAAGCTTTTGATGTTTAAACAAATTATTTAAATTTATTGAATAATCCTTCCTAACTGAAAAACGTTAATTTTGTGAAAATTTTAATGTGTTGTATATCCTTTGATCACTTCTCCAGTAATTAATGCATCTTCTTGGTCCTGTAACGCTGCTTCAAATCAAACGCCACGAGCTTCAGAAGCTTCCATATCAAACCACAGAGACTATCTCTAACTGATCTCTTTCATCTTTAATCAAATAACTGTCTGGTATCGTTTGGTAGTGCGATGGGAGTTGATTTTACTCACAGAGCGGTTGCACGATTCTGCCATTCGAGCTTGATTGAACCAGAAACACACGTCTTGGATTCAACCGGAACCAAATTCCAAGTGAACACAAACGATGAAACGCGTGACGTCTTCGTGATATCGAAGAGAAGACCAACAATTTCAGTCACAGGACGGTTTGAATGGATTGGAATGTTGGAAACATTAAAGGTTTCCATATATTTTCAAAAACTTGATGTTCTCTTACATCAGCGCTATGCATAAAAAATTTAATATTGTATCGTATTTGTGAACAATTTTTAAATTATTACGTTTCAGTAATAAAAATTCATAAACATTTTGGAAGATTAAGAAATACAGTTTTCCATAACTTCAAATCTGGTGAGAGAACGTCTCCCAGTGTGAACGCAAAGTGTCATCAAAAACATGGATATTGCTAACGTAAAATTGATTGGAAAGTGGACGTGCCATCCAATGAACCATTCCATCATTCCGTTCGTGTGTTTCGTTTTCCACGAAGCCCCATGCCCAATGAGCCACCTTGTGCTCAGCAGGAAGATGCAGCTCGATTGAATTCACAATTCTCTCTCAAGGGGGGACTTCCGAAGCACCCAAAAGCAACGCATCCGGTCCCTTGTAGATGTGGGTATCAGGGACGTATTTACGGCGGGTGGAAAGAGGCCCCACATTTCAGGGGCCAACAAATCAGGCCTGAAAAAAAATTGAACTTCAAACAAAATTAGAGAAGAAACAAATGAAAACTAAATTATGTCTATTTTCATCCTGGTTTGAATTACGGCTAGAAGCATTCCACTTACTTTTCCAACTTTTATAAAGACTTACATAAGAAATTCAAGACGAATGAAGACGATCCAATATATCTATTTTTAAATCTATTAACGCGACTAACATAATTTAATATGGATTAAACCCATATTCATTTTTATTAGTAATATGATAATAAAAACGATCGATCAAACAATCAACTGATGGAACATACACTTCGTAGTTGCTACTCCGTGATCAATCAGGATAGCGATATTGCACAGAGAACCACTCAAGATGAAGCTTGGGTTTTAGCTTTTTTCTATCTTTAATGTACAATCTCACTACCCTTGATATTTATAGATTAATAACGGCGCCGGCCACATCTTTATGTCCATCTGGGAGAGAAAGGAATGTTAATTAGTTAGCCGTTGTTACTAGAAAACCGGAGACTCTCCTGCATTTCCCACAGCTACCTTGGAAGTAGGAGTGTTTTGTTAGTGATGGATGAGGTATTCGACCGTATGGATACCATTGTGGTAAGCGGTGAACTGATGATGTTTGAGTCATGATGACGCAGAGATAGAAAGAAACAGCTATTAGGAAGAGTTACAAATATGTGAAAGGGACGAGCCTGGAATTGAACCCATGACCTCCTCACGGTGTCTTTGTGGAGTAACTTTATTACAAAAAAATAGGTAAGTGTGAAATTTCGAACTAAAAACAATTAGACTTTGCTCTTCCATTTGTGACCAAAATCAGAATAATCGGTCGGGGGGTCCGAAACATTTTTTTTTATTTTGTGTGAAGTATTCATGGATATGTGTTTTTTTACCGACACACATTGCGTTGAACATAGATACGGGACAAACTGCAAGATCAAACCATTTGAACACCTTGGCTTGGAAGATAAAGTTGTTCTTGCTCAAAAGAGCTGTAATAAGCATATATGACATATGATATACGCATAATTGCAAAACTGTCTCAAACGTCATTTTAGTTATTGTCCACGAAAAACCTTGAAAATCGTACTTAAATTGGTCATAATGATGTAAGAAGTTATTAGGAAATATTTTTAATAGGTGAAGATGCTTCGATATCAAACCTCGAATTTTCAAGAGCTTGTTTGTAGATTTGTATCTTGAGAACCTGACAACCTTTTGCGTTGAACATTTTATTGATTAGTCGCCACCAGCGAGTGACCAGTGAGTCACCGGTTGTCTGCTTCTCAAGACTTGTGCTTTTGAAAATTCGAGGTTTGGTTTCTATGTATATTTACCCTTAAAACCAATGATAACCGAGTGTGTAGTTCGTTGTTATTAAGCAGATAAACGGACCAAAATAAAAACTGTCACCGCTGGGAGACAGAGGAGGATCTTCTCTTCGTCGTAGCATTGTGAAATAAAGTGTAAATCTATTCGTTTGCTCAGTAATAACAAGCTATGGCTTTTAGAACGAGATCATAAATTATGCGAGATTTCTCTTTTTACTCGTTACAAAAGTGACTTATCCGCCTTTCAAACAACACAATCAGTTATTCGAATTAACTAGTAGAGGGCTTCGCATGTGATAAACCTTGTTATAAGGCATGTAATATACTTGCCCCATGGTGCTGAAAAATACGCTAATTTGGATGGTATTTGAGAAGTTTCAAATCTTATATTTTTAATGTTATTTTCTTAATGGCACAGTGCTTATAAAAAGATCAGAAACTAACATCATGAGGCTAAAATGGGTTTGGGATTTTTGTACTTGTTTGCAGTACTATAACCCCATATTAACCCCTCTACCGCCAGCTTCATTTTTTCAAAAAAACAAATCGCGATAACTTTTTTGTTTCTCAATATTTTTGAAAAAAAAAATCCACAACTTCTCAAAAGCTCTCTTATTTTCAGAATCTGTATCGGTTTTGAGCATTGGTCATCTATATTCGGAGATATTCCAAAATTCCTTGGGGGACCGACGCATAGCCATAACTCTCGTAATTATCTCTGGCTACAGATTTTTTCTCATATTCGGTTATTCGCTTTTCAAAACTAAACTTTGATGGAAGTCTATTGTGAAGAAATTAAACAAATCGGTGTAACTGTTTTTGAGCAATGAGCTTTTATGTTTTTGGTACCACTCTAGCCGTAACGAGAGCTTGAAATCTTCTTAAAACATCATATTGAAATTTTATATGAGAAGTGTCGGTCCCCCAAGGAACTCCGAAATATTGTTAAAATAAGTTGACCAATGGTCAATACCGACATAGATTCCAAAAGTAGAAGAGTTTTTTGAGAAGTTGTGAAAAAATGGTGGAAAAATATGAAGAAACAAAAAAGTTATCGCGATTCAAATATATTTTTGTGCTGAAAAAATGAAGCTGCCGGTAGAGGGGTTTAGTTAAATAATAGCAAACAAACTCATGAATATCTCTTCTGCTATCTGTCGAATTGAATTTCTCTCTTCAGCATATTTCTTTATTATGGTTTCAAAAATGAGCTTTTACAATGGGATAATAAGTTTGTACTTACATTAAAGTACAAGCGTGTTTGGAACATACCTCAAAATTTCTTCATAGTAATTTCGATATAAACCTACATTGTCTTTGGGCCATCTTAAATCACCACCTAGAAAGCTGCGAATTTCACAGAACACTATTTTTATAGTAAGGATAGTAAGGAACATATGTGAGATTGAATTCTCAAACATTTTTTAAATTTTGAACCGCCCCAATGTACATAAACACATAAATAGGCAAATTCAAACATATGTGCAAGTCTCTCGAAATAAAAAAAAAAAATTACTCTGGACCCCCCGACCGATTATTTTGGTTTTAGCAGCAAATGAACGCGAGAAACCTAGACTTAATTGTGGAGAAGTTTCAGACTTACCTATTTTTTTGTAATAAACTTGTTCTACGAAACACACCGTGTCCTGCTTGCAAAGCAGAAGCGATAGCCATTAGACCACCAACCCCGTCGATTTTATTAGTAAGGGGAAGGGGACAAAGGGAAATTATCCTTGAATCCATTCTACAGTATCAGCAAAGTGTTTATAGGAAAAGGTCCCTGAACTCCACATTTGTAAATACGGCCCTGGTAGGTAATCTCGCACATTTCTGTTTCTTGCGTCACTCTTTATCGCTTGATTGTCACACCATACCAGATGTGATCAGTTGGTGAAAAATCGACGCCCATCACACTGCACAATGGTCCGAATCGACAATTTAGTAGGAAGGAATATTTTTTCTCTGTTTTCGTTGATTTAAGACACATTATGTCTTCAGAAAATTTATATATATATATATTATTATTATTATTTAATTTATGCTTTACCTCTCCTTTGAAAAAGGTTGCTTGAGGTGGTCCTACTAAGGATAAAATTTTGAATCGATCTTGTGATTATGTCCTTCAGCAAACTGTTGGAAAATGTTATTATAAACAACTTTGCTGAAGACACTTTTGACTTGACTCTTCAAGTGAGAGTGGATTCTTAGAATGGACAACTCCTCCTGCTAAAACTGCAAAAATGCAGTATTTAAAACTAACTCTATCATAATTTTGCTCAAAAAAATGTTGTTTTATCGGCATGCTGTCTTCAGCAAAGTGGTAGGTTTGTGGTATGTCATAACAGAGATGGTAATGGGCCTCTTTGACGGATCATGATCACCATTACAATTGAAGTTTCTGAAAAGTGTCTGTTTCCTATAAATGGTCTATCTTTTTTAAATTGAAATGTTTATTTTTCTTCTTTTGCTTGCAGTGCAAAATGTTAAAGGACCCAATAAAAACCTTCAGATACTCCTAGGCGACTATTCCAGAGATTTCCCTGAAATTTATGGGAGATTACTCAAACAAAAATTTTGGGCTATTTTCAAAGACTCCTCCAGGGATTGAAGTGTTTCCTTTCAATTTGCCCAAAAATTCTTCCAGAAATTCCTCCGTCAAGCTTCTATGGATTCTTGGAAGAATGTCTTCAGAAGTTGTTCCAGTAAATCGTTGAGCATTCCAACGCTACTACGTCTAGTAATGAACTTTTTTTTCAAATTTAGTTTCGGAGACTAGGGTAGGTGTACCAGTTATGGCCATAGTGGTTCCCTATTTCGCCATACGTGTTAACTTGAATTTCTTCACACTTGAAAAGTTTGGTGTGTTTTAGCAGTAAGATAAAGGATGTATCTAGATGTTAAAACATTAAAAATTTAAAAAAATGTGAAAGTTATCGAAACTTTACATATGGCCAAATAGGGAACCACTATGGCCATAACTGGTACACTTTCCCTATCTCACAATTCGCTTTATAAATTTTTCCACTAACTGTTCCATTGATTTCTTTAATTGTTACACTATGAGATCCCCCAACGATTCCTACAAGAATTCTTCCAAGAAAATCCACAAAGTGTTATTACAAAGTTTTCGATAAAGACGGTTCAGTTTTTTTTTAGAAAATTCTACAACAATTTTTCTAAGCTGAATTTGCCAGTTATTTTTCCAGCAAGTTTTGTGTGAGTTGCTTTTATGATTCATCCTTCAGTAATTTCTCAAAAAATAAATCCTCCAGGGAGTCCATTAACCCGCATCCACCCAGCGAATGGGAAAAGTTCAAATTGCTGTCATTTATGTAATTCTTGACGGATTCATTTTAGTTCGATTGGAATCGCCTGAATGTCTACACTGAAAGTATTCTACTAGTGTTCTACTAGTGCGATCAATGTGTTTCACACGATACTTTTCACTAATTGTAAAACACATTAATCGATGGTGTAAAACCAGTCGCTCTCTCGGCAATCCGAATTCAAGTGTATAACACGATAGTTTACAAATTTTTGAAAATTTTTCGGTAGGATTTATCAGCGATTTTTTGATTTTCTGATACCAGGAACCCAACGGTGTCCCAAAAAATAACATCCCGACTAAGGGTACATAACAAAATTATATCAGCATATGTTATTATGTTATAATTGTTTTTCGAACATAGGTTGTTACAAACTTGATGCAGGATGTTGTTAAAATAACTAAAATTATAACAAAAAGTGTATGGATAGTAACATAAACATAACAAAATGTGTTTTAAT